>NC_043972.1:58586712-58668287 GCF_902148855.1 Sphaeramia orbicularis
GGCCTCTTCTACTTTTGTCCCTCGTCTCCCTCCTTTGCCTCTTCTACCCCCCCTTTTGCCTCTTCTACCCTCCTTTTGCCTCTTCTAAACCCTCTTTTGCCTCTTCTAACCCCCCTTTTGCCTCTTCTACCCTCCTTTTTGCCTCTTCTACCCTCCTTTTGCTCTTCTACCCTTCCTTTTGGCCTCTTCTATGCCTCCTCCCTTTGGCCTCTTTCTACCCTCCTTTTGCCCTCCTTCTATAGTACCCCCCCTTTTGCCTCTTCTACGACCCCGCCTTTGTGGGCCTCTCTACCCCTCCCTCTTTTTCCTCTTCTACCCTCCTTTTGCCTCTTCTACCCTCCTTTTGCCTCTTCTACCCTCCTTTTGCCTCTTCTACCCCTCCTTTTTCCTCTTCTACCCTCCTTTTGCCTCTTCTACCCCCCCTTTTGCCTCTTCTACCCTCCTTTTGCCTCTTCTACCCCTCCTTTTGCCTCTTCTACCCTCCTTTTGCCTCTTCTACCCTCCCTTTTGCTTCTTCTAACCCCCCTTTGCCTCTCTCTAACTCCTCCACCACACCAGTCCCACATTGCATCACCTCAGATGACTTGGTCAGTCCGTCTCTAGGGGCAACGCAAACCCCCCCCCCCGGACAGAAACAATCTGACAGGAAGTAACGGGCAGCCAGGGGAGGCAGGAGAAAGGCAAAGTAGAGAGGCAGAGAGGAAGAGAGAAACAAATAGAAGGCTCCTTCCACCAAGACCAGGAGACTTCAAACCCAGCAGAGTCATTCAGAGCCTTTCAGGACCTTCTGAGTGGTCTGGACCTGCTGACCCCCCAGAACCACAAACAACTGACAAAAGACAGACGTTCAAAGAGCTTGGCTGCTCACTATAGTAGGGGGACCGAACCACCAAACATCCTGTCTGGAGAATCCGGGGGTCCGAGGGTCGGGGGGTGGGGGTGTTATAAATGACTGAAAATGTCCGGTGTTCATTGTTGGACACAGGACCAGTTCTTCCACTGGCCGGTGCTTTTCACAGGACGTTACTGTACATGCGACTCACAGTGGGTTGTGGACCTGCCTTACATTGACCCTCAACATGACCCAAAAGAATCCTCCACATGTCGGCCCGGTTGGGATAAATAGGACACAGGGTTCACTGTATCCAGTAAAGGTGGTGTCCGAGAACTTTTACGCAATTGGTCAGAAATTTGAAGTGGGTGTGGTTAATGCAGAAAAGTGAAGGACCTCCCATGAGTTTGTCACTTGAGCTTCTTGTAAAGTATGAAATATCCAGAATTACCTCTGTTCTTGTTGTTGTCACCTCCAGAAAATGAACCAATGTCACTGCTGTTGTGGAGTTTGTAACAGGATTAAACAAGGCACAACAAGCCCCACCCCTCGCATGTATTGTAGCTTAATTTGGCATCGATCCAGCTGATGTCATAATGTCTATGCATGTACTGATGTCAGCATATCAACTGCCTCTATATATGTGCCAAGTCAGAAGTACATTGAAACAAAATTGATGTTTTTATAGACATAATATTAATCCTACTATAATGCACATTCTGTGTCCATCCGGCGTCCAGTACGACGTCCAAACGATGTTGCAGCACGGGAGGGCGTACGGGTACAATGCCGCTGTTGCACCACGGAAGGGCGCTATCGTACAATGGTACGATGGGTACAATGCCACTAGCAATAATAATACATGTTATTTATAGGCACCTTTCTTGGCACTCAAGGACACCATACAGTAAACATTAGAATTTTTGCCCATTTCAAGTAAATGGAAGAAAAAAAAAGATTTAAAAAATGTATTTTAAAAAATTGGATCTTTGACCAACTTTTCCTAAAATGTAATCAGATCTATTCTGGGTTACTGACAATCTATAAACCCAGTATGGTATGAATTCAACCAAAAGTTTGAACAAACAAACAAACCAAACCAAAAACAATATCCCTTGCCTCCCCTTGGGGGGGGGGGGGGGGGGGGGGGGGGGTTAAAAAGGCATTTCCAGACTCTGACACCGCTGCCATGCTTACATTAAGACTAGGGATGGGAATGGAGAACCAGTTCTTTTAGAGAATCAGATCCTAGTAGCTCGATTCCTTGGAATCATTTGCCTGCCTGCTTAATGATTCTGCTTATCGATTCCACCTTTGTTGCGCATACGCGATGATGTCACACATACGCTGCATTGTTTTGGTCAGAACGTAGCCAACATGGTGTTGAGGCAGAAACGGTCTAAAAAGACCACACCAGGTCCAAACAGACCACACCAGGTCCAAACAGACCACACCAGGTCCAAACAGACCACACCAGGTCTAAACAGACCACACCAGGTCCAAACAGACCACACCAGGCCCAAACAGACCACACCAGGTCCACACAGACCACACCAGGTCCAAACAGACCACACCAGGTCCAAACAGACCACACCAGGCCCACACAGACCACACCAGGTCTAAACAGACCACACCAGGTCTAAACAGACCACACCAGGCCCACACAGACCACACCAGGTCTAAACAGACCACACCAGGTCCAAACAGACCACACCAGGTCCAAACAGACCACACCAGGTCCAAACAGACCACACCAGGTCTAAACAGACCACACCAGGTCTAAACAGACCACACCAGGTCCAAACAGACCACACCAGGTCTAAACAGACCACACCAGGTCCAAACAGACCACACCAGGTCCACACAGACCACACCAGGTCTAAACAGACCACACCAGGTCTAAACAGACCACACCAGGCCCACACAGACCACACCAGGTCTAAACAGACCACACCAGGTCCAAACAGACCACACCAGGTCCAAACAGACCACACCAGGTCTAAACAGACCACACCAGGTCCAAACAGACCACACCAGGTCTAAACAGACCACACCAGGTCCAAACAGACCACACCAGGTCCACTGGAACTCTGTCAAAGCTTCCATTTCTTCTAAAGGGTGGAATCCCTCCACTCTGCTCAAACATTTGTCCACAACATGTGATTCATTTGATTCACTACTTAGCGGTGCTTGTGAATGTAGCGGTAGAGTGAACACCAGGCCGTCATCCGGGCCCAGTTCCAGTTACAAACATTGTACCCCCTCAAATACAAGTTTCCGAAGGTAAGGGAAAGGAAATGAGGTGCACAACAATGGGAGACGAACAGAGTCGAACTGGTTCCATGTAGTGGTAACGCAGCGATAAAGGAATTAGTAAAGAGTCTGTAGTTTCACTTTCACTGTACGCCCCCCCCCCCCCCCCGAACCAGGGCCCGGTATCATCTGTTCTTATTATTTGTTCATACTGTATATGTTATATTTTCTGTGCAGATGGAAATATAAAGGAATAAAGGACAGCTCATGCAAACACACCTGTTTGTACTCTTTTATTCCCTCACCCAAAGAAAATCGATAAGAGAATCGGACCGATAAGCAAAATTGATAATGGAATCGAAGTCTTTAAATTTTTATCGATTCCCATCCCTACTTAAGACAGATGCCATCATTACTGGGGTAAAAAAAACCACGACTGTGGTGTTTGTACAGACAGAAGGAACCATGGACAAGTAAAATCCTCCTAATCCAGTTCTGGTCAGTGGAGTTACAGTGGAAGACCCACCTAATGAAACAGCAGGAACCACTGAACAGTCCATCACTGAAACACTGGAAGAAAAAAAACTATTGGATGGAAAAATGTATTTCATTTGGTAACAAATGCAGCACAAATTTGGAGGAAACCAACATGACGGTAAAGAATGTGTGTAAATGTGAAAAAACTCTCAGAATCTGAATATGTGTCTTTGGTGATAAAGGTTATTATTCTGGTGTATAACTGGATTTTCTATCCATGTGGAGGAGGTGCACTTTAAATATATGAAACTTCTAAAGCATCTGTGAGTAAAGTACCCGAAGGTTCTGTGAGTAAAGTACCTGAAGGTTCTGTGAGTAAAGTACCCGAAGGTTCTGTGAGTAAAGTACCTGAAGGTTCTGTGAGTAAAGTACCCGAAGGTTCTGTGAGTAAAGTACCCGAAGGTTCTGTGAGTAAAGTACCCGAAGGTTCTGTGAGTAAAGTACCCGAAGGTTCTGTGAGTAAAGTACCCGAAGGTTCTGTGAGTAAAGTACTCGAAGGTTCTGTGAGTAAAGTACCCGAAGGTTCTGTGAGTAAAGTACCCGAAGGTTCTGTGAGTAAAGTACTCGAAGGTTCTGTGAGTAAAGTACCTGAAGGTGGAGCAGAGTGTCCTCTTGAATGTGGTCACCTGAACTATAACAGGATTTAGTACTAGTACGGAACTAACTGCAGCACCAGAGCTGCACGAACGATAGATAGATAGATAGATAGATAGATAGATAGATAGATAGATAGATAGATAGATAGATAGATAGATAGATAGATAGATAGATAGATAGATAGATAGATAGATAGATAGATAGATAGATAGATAGATAGATAGATAGATAGATAGATCCTTTGTATGAAATTGTTTGGTGATGACAGCAGTACAGAGCTGCACCTAACAGGCTGCCGCATCACTGATGCCATCTTAAAAAAAAATAAAGAATTACAGTGAAGATAATGCAAACACATACATAAGACATAATAAATGCGGTCATGTGATGGAACTTTTTCAGTGGATTCAGTTGTGGGAGGGGGGCAGGAAGAGAGGAAGAATGTTGTGAGGCAGATGGAGATTGGGGGGGGGGGGGGGTTAAATGCTTGTATGTGGTGAGTCCTTGAAAGTCTGTTTGTGTCTGAAAAATAAGAGACACATCGACACACATATGGTTTGAGCATCGTCATCACAATGTACATGTGTGTTATAGTCGCATCGCAGGACCTGCAGTGTACATGCAGGACACTGAGGTAAATGAACTCAGTGTGTTTTCAACTAATTTCAAAGGTACCTGACACACACTGCATGCAGCCATCCACCAATCACATTCATTCTTAATCAGGTTGGAGTGAGTCGTTGGTAAAAACACTGAAAAATGAGCAACGAACCAGAGAAAATCATTGTAAATGAAGACTTGGTGCCAAAAAGAAATGCAACGTCAGTTATGTGGAACTATTCCAGCTGCAGAAGGATGAAACTGAACCACCTGTTCTGTGTCCACAGTGTCTGACACCTGAGGCTGCAACCAGAGGAAACACAGCTAATGAGCTGGACCATTTTTGTCCACACCACACATATTATATCCTCCTGAGGAGTTTTTCGTATCGCAATATACATCGCAGGGTTAAAAAAAAAAATTGCAGTGTCAATTTTTTCCAATATCGTGTCGCCCTACCGAACACCACAGACCTAGTGTTAACCCTAACCTTTACTCTAGCTTTAACACTGGTGATCTGTTAGAGTTAGAGTTAACTCTAACCCTTACTCTAGCTTTAACACTGGTCATCTGTTAGAGTTAGAGTTAACTCTAACCCTTACTCTTGCTTTAACACTGGTCATCTGTTAGAGTTAGAGTTAACTCTAACCCTTACTCTTGCTTTAACACTGGTCATCTGTTAGAGTTAGAGTTAACTCTAACCCTTACTCTTGCTTTAACACTGGTCATCTGTTAGAGTTAGAGTTAACTCTAACCTTTACTCCAGCTTTAATACTGGTCATCTGTTAGAGTTAACCCTAACCTTTACTCTAGCTTTAACACTGGTCATTTGTTAGAGTTAGAGTTAACTCTAACCTTTACTCCAGCTTTAATACTGGTCATCTGTTAGAGTTAACCCTAACCTTTACTCTAGCTTTAACACTGGTCATCTGTTAGAGTTAACCCTAAACTTTACTCTAGCTTTAACACTGGTCATTTGTTAGAGTTAGAGTTAACCCTAACCTTTACTCTAGCTTTAACATTGGTCATCTGTTAGAGTTAGAGATAACCCTAACCTTTACTCCAGCTTTAACACTGGTCATCTGTTAGAGTTAACCCTAACCTTTACTCCAGCTTTAACACTGGTCATCTGTTAGATTCAGTCACTGTCAATAATAAAGGTTTTACCATTTTAGATTTACTTTTCCCCTGTACCCCCCCCCCCCACTCTCTCTCTCTCTCTCTCTTCTTTCTCTACTTTTATTAGAACAAACAGACACATTTTATCAATTTAAGGAATGGGACCAAAGACAACAGCTGATGGAGGGTCTGGGTCTGGGTCCAGGTCTGGGTCCAGGTCCAGGTCTGGGTCCTGCAGACTTACTTCATGTTGCCAGGTTGTGGTGCAGTGGTCCGTGTCCTCCTTCTGCGTCCTTCAGTTGTGCTCTGAAGTGTCCCCCGTGGCCGGACCAAGGGGGGAGCCAGCTGGACCAGTGGGCTGAGGGCCGTATTAAAGGGACACTCCCCCCACACACACACCCCACCCCCTACCCCCCCTCCTGAATCCCTGCTGACAGTGGACACTGAACATCTGCACTAAACTGTGGAGAAAAAGGAACAGACACAGATCTAAACCAACCGACATGACTGGACTGTGTGTCCTCTGTTCTCTGTAAATATCCAGTTCATATTCTTTTTTAAAAATCGGGTTCGGATGTCTTTTACACACAGAACCGTTCCCTTAAATCCACACACAGAGTTTAGGCCATTGTAGCGGTGCCATGCTGCCTTCACGTACTGTCGGAAAGATGAACCTTCCCTCTAGTACAGGGCTGTCAAACTCTTTTTAGTTCAGTTCCATATTCAGCCCAGTTTGTTCCCAAGTGGGCCAGACCAGCAAAATAATGACTTAATAACCTATAAATAATGACAAATCCAAGTTTTTCTTTTTGTTTTAGTACAAAAACCCCCAATTAAATTATGAAAATATTTACATTTGATATAAAAAGATGTGAAAAACCTGAAAAAACAGAAATTTCATTTGAAAAATTTGTGCAATTTTAACAATATCATGCCTTGACTTATTATTTATACATGTACATTTACACACAGTGTTCCATAAACATTTGGTAACAGGCAGAATATTGTTAAAATTTTGGATTTTGCGACTAAAATTTGAAGATTTTCTACAATATTACATCTGTTATTATTAACACAACTCCAGATCCCAGTGGATCCATAAATGCACCAAACATTTAGTAACAGGCAGAATATTGTTCAAATTGCACATTTCAGGTTGTTCATCTTTGTTTTTATTTATGTATTTATTGTGCTTTATTGTGAAGGAATAGTTTTGTAAATATTAATATTTTCAGAGTGTAATGTTATTTTTTCACTTAAATTTTTTCCACATAATTTTTCACAAAGAAAATTTGTCGTTGTCATTATTTATGGGTTATTGTGTTGTTAGTTTTACTGTAGATCACATTGGTCTGTATGAGGAACCTGAACCAAAAGGATTTGGACAACCTGGACTGTTGAGGTTCATCTGTGCACTTTCATCCTGCAGGGCCGGAATGGAACCTTTGGCTGGGAGGGGGGGGGCCAATTTGGCCCCCGGGCTGCATGTTTGACACCTGTGGTCTGGTGAATTCAAAATGACCAGTGCGTTGTGTTCAGGTGCTTTTTTTGTTGAAGTGAAATGAAAAACGGCTGAAACACAATTTCTGAGTAAAAGTTTTTTGGACGTGTTCATTCATCTGCCACAGCTTTAATATTATTATTATTTTAAATTTAAAATCCAGGGGGAATATGTGAGTCTAGGTATTACAGAGGCTACAGGGTGAAGTCCAAGGACCTGAATGTGCAAAAGACATGATGAATGGATGAAGGATCAGAAAATCAGCACCTGTGACATAGTGTAGAACACAAATAATACTCAAATAAACACCAATAATACCCAAATAAACACCAATAAACACCAATAATACACCAATAAACACCAATAATACCCAAATAAACACCAATAAACACCAATAATACCCAAATAAACACCAATAAACACCAATAATACACCAATAAACACCAATAATACCCAAATAAACACCAATAAACACCAATAATACCCAAATAAACACCAATAATACCCAAATAAACAATAATAATACTCAAATAAACACCAATAATACCCAAATAAACACCAATAAACACCAATAATACCCAAATAAACACCAATAATACCCAAATAAACACCAATAAACACCAATAATACCCAAATAAACAACAATAATACTCAAATAAACACCAATAATACACAAATAAACACCAATAATACACAAATAAACACCAATAATACACAAATAAACACCAATAACACCCAAATAAACACCAATAAACACCAATAATACCCAAATAAACACCAATAATACCCAAATAAACAATAATAATACTCAAATAAACACCAATAATACTCAAATAAACAACAATAGCCAGATTTCTGTCAACCATACACACATTCAAAACAAAGACTTTTTTTTGGCTAAAATTTATTTGTTTTTGATCCTGTAATAGTTTTCTATCCTCTGTTTCAAATCCAGGTTAACTTTAGAGGACATTTAGTCTATATACTGTATATTATTGTGGACAGAGGCAGTAAATCCAGGTATAGATTACTGCACAAAAGGAGAATTTGATTTTCCTTGGTCAGGATCTGTCCAGTCAGTCCAGCTGTGATTTACAAGGAGGACAATTAATACTGAACAAACAAGAACTGAAACTAGGAATTATGAAAGAGCTGCAGCATCTGAAACTGACCACAGTGAACATTTGACACAGAAACAGAACCACAGATAAACAGAACCACACATAAACAGAACCACACATGAACAGAACCACAGATAAACAGAACCACACATAAACAGAACCACACATGAACAGAACCACAGATAAACAGAACCACAGATAAACAGAACCACAGAGAAACAGAACCACACATAAACAGAACCACAGATAAACAGAACCACAGATAAACAGAACCACACATAAACAGAACCACAGATAAACAGAACCACAGATAAACAGAACTACAGATAAACAGAACCACACATAAACAGAACCACACATAAACAGAACCACAGATAAACAGAACCACACATAAACAGAACCACAGATAAACAGAACCACAGATAAACAGAACCACACATAAACAGAACCACAGATAAACAGAACCACACATAAACAGAACCACACATAAACAGAACCACAGATAAACAGAACCACACATAAACAGAACCACAGATAAACAGAACCACACATAAACAGAACCACAGATGAACAGAACCACAGATAAACAGAACCACAGATAAACAGAACCACACATAAACAGAACCACAGATAAACAGAACCACACATAAACAGAACCACACATAAACAGAACCACAGATAAACAGAACCACACATAAACAGAACCACACATAAACAGAACCACAGATAAACAGAACCACACATAAACAGAACCACACATAAACAGAACCACAGATGAACAGAACCACACATAAACAGAACCACACATAAACAGAACCACAGATGAACAGAACCACACATAAACAGAACCACAGATAAACAGAACCACAGATAAACAGAACCACACATAAACAGAACCACAGATAAACAGAACCACACATAAACAGAACCACAGATGAACAGAACCACAGATGAACAGAACCACAGATGAACAGAACCACAGTGCTGCAGTTTCACACTCAGTTTGTCTGCTTTGGATTGGGATTTGCTCTGTTAACTCAACACAGATTTATATTTGGAAGGGTTTATTTTTATTTTTATCAATTACTAGAAATTTCAGGCGACCCCACATAGGGTCCTGACGCTAACGCTGAAAAACACTGCCTTAAACCCTAACCTTTAACCCTGACCTTTAACCCTAACTCTTAACCCTAACCTTTAACCTTGACCTTTAACTTTTAACCCTGACCTTTAACCCTTAACCCTAACCTTTAGCCTTTAACCTTTAACCCTTAACTCTAACCTTTAACCTTTAACCCATGGTCACACCAGTGACATGAACAGAAAATGCCCACTTTCTTCACAGATGTTCTAGTGTTTGAATATTTGAACTATCAGTACATGATAGTAGTTGGAATGTTGTGTTCTGAAAACACAGAGTATATGGAACATATGGAATATGAGTAACATATGGAACCTATGTTCCACACGTGGAACCAGGGAGAGAACAGCTGACTGAACAGGAGAGTGAGTAACATAAAGATCTAAAACAGACAACTGAATGAATGTCCTGAGTGGATCCATCCTACAAACACAAACACTGTCCTCGAGTACCTCATTTCTGCTGAGTCCAGTCCAGTGCAGTCCAGTGAAGTCCAGTAAAGTTCAGTCCAGTCCAGTAAAGTCCAGTAAAGTCCAGTCCAGTTCAGTCCAGTCCAGTAAAGTCCAGTCCAGTTCAGTCCAGTCCAGTAAAGTCCAGTAAAGTCCAGTAAAGTCCAGTCCAGTAAAGTCCAGTAAAGTCCAGTCCAGTTCAGTCCAGTAAAGTCCAGTCCCGTCCAGTCCAGTAAAGTCCAATCCAGTCCAGTCCAGTAAAGTCCAATCCAGTCCAGTCCAGTAAAGTCCAGTCCAGTCCAGTCCAGTCCAGTAAAGTCCAATCCAGTCCAGTCCAGTCCAGTCCAGTCCAGTCCAGTCCAGTAAAGTCCAATCCAGTCCAGTCCAGTCCAGTGCAATCTAGTCCAGTCCAGTCCAGAAAAGTCCAGTCTAGTCCAGTCCAGTCCAGAAAAGTCCAGTCCAGTAAAGTCCAGTCCAGTCCCCTTGTAGATACTTTGGCTGTAGAGTCCTCTGGGTCCAGACCAACACAGTCATGCTCTGTCTGTTCTTCTACTGAAGTGAAATGGTGACATGATTCCCAAATAATAATAATAATAATAATAATAATAATAATAATAATAATAATAATAATAATAATAATAATTATTATTATTATTATTATTATTATTATTATTATTATTATTATTATGTTTATAAAACTCCATGGAAGGGTTTGAGTCAGAAGGATTTTCTCCATGAACATGTGAAAGACGTGGCTCTAAGTCTACACATTACTGACATACACTTCTATGATACAAGGAATTCTATGATCAAACAACAAATATTGACAAATCCATGACTGAAGAAGGTGCAACTGTTCAAATATTATAATGTTTTACATACAGATATAAACCATTGGACCAGTGGGTTTCTTTCCTAGCTGTAAATGTGTGTTGTCTTTGTGTGCTGACAGTGTCAGGTTAAATTCCCACTGGGCTCAATAGGACACAGTGCACAGCACACAGATTCCTGATGGCTGGACTATGTGAGTAATCAAAAATGCATTAGACACACTGCTGATTAACAGACTCCTGTGTGTGCGCTGTGTGTGATGTGTGTAATCTCCAACGGTTCCCAATAACTGGACCTGGGGGGGGGGTCGTCCAATCCAAACCCACAGAGTCCCGCCCCATGAGTGCATGTGCTCTTTCAACAAAATTAAAACTAATACAGTCAGCACTTAATCTGCTTTCATGTCAAATGTCAGGAATAAATCACATGGACACACATCAAACAAAAGGACAAAGTTACCCAAAAACACTGCAAGAAAAAAAAAAAAAAAAAAAGACAAAGTTACCCAAAAACACTGCAAGAAAAAAAAAAAACAAAAAAAAAGACAAAGTTACCCAAAAACACTGCAAGAAAAAAAAAAAAAAAAAAAAAAGGACAAAGTTACCCAAAAACACTGCAAGAAGAAAAAAAAAAAAAAGACAAAGTTACCCAAAAACACTGCAAGAAAAAAAAAAAAAAAAAAAAAAAAAAAAAAGGACAAAGTTACCCAAAAACACTGCAAGAAAAAAAAAAAAGACATTGACCCAAAAACACTGCAAGAAAAAAAAGACATTGACCCAAAAACACTGCAAGAAAAAAAAAGACATTTACCCAAAAACACTGCAAGAAAAAAAAAAAGACATTTACCCAAAAACACTGAAAGAAAAAAAAAAAGACACTGACCCAAAAACACTGAAAAAAAAAAGACAAAGTTACCCAAAAACACTGCAAGAAAAAAAAGGAGTTACCCAAAAACACTGAAAAAAAGACAGTTACCCAAAAACACTGCAAGAAAAAAAAAGACAAAGTTACCCAAAAACACTGCAAGAAAAAAAAAGACATAGTTACCCCAAAACACCGCTAAATAAGGAGTTACCCAAAAACACTGCAAAAAAAAAAGACATAGTTACCCCAAAACACTGCAAAAAAAGGACAAAGTTGCCCAAAAACACTGCAAAAAAGAAAAAAAGACAAAGTTACCCAAAAACACTGCAAGAAAAAAAAAAGACATAGTTACCCAAAAACACTGCAAAAAAAAGACAGTTACCCAAAAAACACTGCAAAAAAAGAAAGGGACAAAGTTACCCAAAAACACTGCAAAAAACAAACAAACAAACAAACAAACAAAAAACCGAGACAGAGTTACCCAAAAACACTGCAAAAAAAAAAAGACAGTTACCCAAAAACATTGCAAAAAAAAAAAAAAAAGACAGTTACCCAAAAACACTGCAAGAAAAAAAAAAGAAAAAAGGATTCAGGAAAAAAATATTTCCCAAATATGAAAATGTTAATATGGAAGTGTATTGCATTCACACAAAAAATAAAATTTGGCTGTTTTTCGAAATTAATAATAATAATAATAATAATAATAATAATAATAATAATAATAATAATAATAATAATAATAATGGAATAGATTTGCATAGCGCTTTTCTGTGAATGTATACTCAAAGTGCACAGTGGATCCATTATTCATTCACTCACACATTCTCCCTCTGGTGGAGGTAAACTACATCTGTATCCACAGCTGCTCTGGGACAGACTGACGGAAACGTGGCTGCCAATCTGCACCACCGAACATTCATACACATTCATACACCAGTGTGAGAATTAACGAGACAATTATCTCATAAAAACAGAGCCAAATTTTCATTTTTTCAGAAAACAGTGTCTCCTTAATTCAGAAAAAGAGCCAAATTTAATTTTTTTCAGAAAACAGTATCTCGTTAATTTAGTAATTCAGAAAAACAGAGTCGAATTTACATATTTTCAGAAAACGGTATCTCGTTAATTCAGAAATTCAGAAAAACACAGCCGAATCTAATTTTTTTTAGAAAACAGTATGTCATTAATTCAGAAAAACAGAGCCGAATTTAATTTTTTCAGAAAACTGTATCTCGTTCATTCAGAAAAACGGAGCCAATTTTTTTTTTACTTATTTTTTCACATAATTCTGAGATAATTATCTTGTTAATTCAGAAAAACAGAACTGACTTTTATTCTTTGTGTGAATGCAATACGCTTCCATATGTTAGCATCCACTGCTGCCACACAGGGAAAAGCAGAAGCTGTGGGTTTGACTTCTGGAGTTAATAACAAGGCATTAAAGTGAATTATTCACAGTGTTGGCCGTGCACAAGGAGCTTAGGGAGGGAAAAACCACATGGGATTAACTTCAACAGGGAGGGGATTACAGAACATGTGGAAGGAGGTGGAATAGATTTGTCCTGTGCATTTAACCTGGAACCCAGACGAGTTTCACAAAAGATTCAGAAAGTAGGACATGGAATACAGTCAGTACAGAAAGTATTAAAGACCAATATGATCTACAGTCAAATAAGAACAGCAGAAGAACCCACAAAAAAGAATGACTCCAGATTTTCTTCTCAGTTTGATGTGAAAAAAAGAATGTTAAACTATGCCTATAAATAATGACAACTTCACATTTTTGTCTTTGTTTTAGTGCAAAAAATAACATTAAATTATGAAAATATTTACATTTACAAACTATCCTGTAACATTAACATGTGAATAACCTGAACAAATATGAACAACCTGAAATGTCTAAAGAAAATTAAGCAAAAGGTTCTAATCCGGCCAGTGGGATGTTTTTGCAAAGTCAAAAATTCCAGTCTTCAAATGAATTGAGCAAAAAAAAAAAAAAAAAAAAAAAAACAGCTTGAATTAAGGAAAAAATGTTGAATTAAGCCAAAAAAATTCCTCAATTAAGGCAAAAAAAATCTTAAATTTAGCAAAAAATCTTGAATTAACAACTTCAAATATTTGTCTTTGTTTTAGTGCAAAACATAACATTAAATTATGAAAATATTTAGATTTAAGAACTATCCTGTAACAATAAAATGTGAATAACCTGAACAAATATGAACAACCTGAAATGTCTAAAGAAAATTCAGCACAAGGTTCTAATCTGGTCCATGGGATGTTTTTGCCAAGTCAAAAATTCCACAGTCTTGAATCGAATTAAGCAAAAAAAAAAAAAAAAAAAAAAAAATTGTTTGAATTAAGGAAAAATGTTGAATTAGGCAAAAAAAAACAAACAAACTTCAATTAAGTAAAAAAAAAAAAAAAATCTTGAATTAAGCAAAAAAAAAAAAAAAGGCTTAAATTTAGTAAAAAATCTTGAATTAACAATTTAATTTTTTTTTCTTTTAGTGCAAAAAATAACATTAAATTCTGAAAATATTTACATTCACGAACTATCCTGTAACAATAAAATGAATAACCTGAACAAATATGAACAACCTGAAATGTCTAAAGAAAATTCAGTCCAGTTTGAACTCTTTTCTTCCTGTTCCTCAGTGTTTAGTGTCTGTAGATCTGATCCAGAATGCACATGGACTAATGAGAAGTTGAAGTATAATATTGTTAAAATTACACTTATTTTTCTTAAGAAATTTCAGTTTTTTTTCAGGTTATTCACATTTTTTTTGTTTGAATAGTTTATAAATGAATTTTCATAATTTAAGGGGTGTTTTTTTATTTTTTTGCACTAAAATAAAGACAAACATTTGCAGTTGTCATTATTTCTAGGTTATTCTGTTATTCTTTTACTGGTTCGGTCCACTGCAGATCAAATCAGGCTGAATGTGGAACCTGAAAGAACATGAGTTTAGACTCCTGCACTAAAGCGTCACTATTTACTGTTTGGTTGGTGAGCTTCGTTTAATGTGATCAAATCTATGCTTTACCTTCTATTTTAAAAGGGAAGTGGACTCTGTTTGTGTGAGTCTGGGGCATCAAACTAAACCCGTACAGATCTGACTACTGCAGTTTGTCATACTTATGTATTTCTGGAACAGACTAGTGAAAACAGAAAGTTGATTGGACCAGTATTTTAGGACATATTGGTCATTCTGGATCCAAAAGCCTTCCACTCCCGTTAGGGGTTACCGCATTTGAACACTTTGGCGGTGACTGCTGGACAAATGTGGTACAACACACATGAATACACAACACACATTCCTGCTGGGGGAGTGGGACGTGGATTTGAAAACACACACCCCCCTTTTCACACCCCACCAATAATACATAAATAAACACCAACAATACTCAAATAAACACCAATAATGCTCAAATAAACACCAACAATACACAAATAAACACCAACAATACACAAATAAACATCACTAATACCCAAATAAACACCAATAATACTCAAATAAACACCAATAATACTCAAATAAACACCAATAATACTCTAATAAACACCAATAATACTCTAATAAACACCAATAATACTCAAATAAACACCAATAATACATAAATAAACACCAATAATACTCAAATAAACACCAATAATACTCAAATAAACACCAATAATACATAAATAAACACCAACAATACACAAATAAACACCAACAATACACAAATAAACACCAATAATACACAAATAAACATCACTAATACCCAAATAAACACCAATAATACTCAAATAAACACCAATAATACTCAAATAAACACCAATAATACTCAAATAAACACCAATAATACTCTAATAAACACCAATAATACTCAAATAAACACCAATAATACTCAAATAAACACCAATAATACACAAACACCAATAATACTCAAATAAACACCAATAATACATAAATAAACACCAACAATACACAAATAAACACCAACAATACACAAATAAACACCAATAATACACAAATAAACATCACTAATACCCAAATAAACACCAATAATACTCAAATAAACACCAATAATACTCAAATAAACACCAATAATACTCTAATAAACACCAATAATACTCAAATAAACACCAATAATACACAAACACCAATAATACTCAAATAAACACCAATAATACATAAATAAACACCAACAATACACAAATAAACACCAACAATACACAAATAAACACCAATAATACACAAATAAACACCACTAATACCCAAATAAACACCAATAATACTCAAATAAACACCACTAATACCCAAATAAACACCAATAATACTCAAATAAACGCCAACAATACTCAAATAAACACCAATAATACTCAAATAAACACCAAAAATACCCAAATAAACACTAATAATACTCAAATAAACACCAATAATACCCAAATACACACCAATAATACCCAAATACACACCAATAATACCCAAATAAACACTAATAATACTCAAATAAACACTAATAATACTCAAATAAACACCAATAATACACAAATAAACACCAATAATACCCAAATAAACACCAATAATACACAAATAAACACTAATAATACTCAAATAAACACCAATAATACCCAAATAAACATTAATAATACCCAAATACACACCACTAATACTCAAATAAACACCAATAATACACAAATAAACACTAATAATACCCAAATAAACACCAATAATACACAAATAAACACTAATAATACCCAAATAAACACCCTTCAGTGCTGACAGTGATGAAGTCCAGGAGGTGGAAGCTCTGCCCTGCATAAAAACGACCACTTCTAGAACCTGTTCCCCACAGGTCTGTAGAAACCACACTGACCCTTCAGGACCACATCAGACCAGTTTTTGTCTTTTTTTGTTGACTTACATCTCACACATGTTTGAAAATGTACTAAGAAGAAAGTACAGGGATCTGTGTTCAAATGTAGGGAGTATAAGGAAATACTTAGTGCTAAGTAAAGTACAAGTACCTGAAAAACCTGCTGAGGTGAATGTACCTTTGGATCCAGGAAGTGGATGAGCGGGTGTGTTGGAGGGTAAGGACCAGTGGGCGTGGGGTCCGAGTCAACGCCATCATCAATACGTGGACAACAGACAGGAAACACATCTGCACAAAAGCTTTGTATTTGTTCTGATTCAGACAAACTGGTATCAAAAAAGGCAATGTTCCAGAGCGGCTGCTTCTACAAATGTTCACAGCATCAATAAAAACAGTGTCCAGTTCTAAAAGAACAACAGGAGTCCATACAAAGATGTCATTTACAAAAAAGTCCACAAACAACTTTAAAACGTTAAACCTTGAACACCATTTCACAAAAAATAAATAAAATTCTATTTTATCAATTTTTAGTCAAAATGATGCAAGGTTAAATACTTCTTGTTTTCTAAATGTAAAATTTACAGTAAAAACTGCATCAGATGTGCTGCTCATTAACATTCAGCCCATCACAGACACCCACAGTAAACTGGGACCAGTTTCATTCCACTGGTCTGGTCTGGTCCAACCGCCTCTGGTTCAACTGAAATAGAATATAAAGACAAATGAAGTCTGACTGATGGGAATCCAACACCCTCTAACCAGGACCAGGCATTAATAAAGTCCTATCTAATCTACTCTAGTCTAGTCTAGTCTAGTCTAATCTAATCTATCTTTAAGTAGCTGTAACCATCTTTAACCAGCTTTAACCAACTTTAATATTGTACTAATTGAACAAGTTAAAGGACATTTCCATGTAAACCTGAGACAGAATGTTACTGAGGTCCAGTGTTTTGTCCATGACAGTCGGACATTTGATCCGTTTCTGCATAAACTCAGACCTTGTTCCTTCCTCAGTGGGACCTGGTGGAAACACAGGCCTTTATCTGCCTGTTGTGTCTGTGTTTTCTCTGTTGTTGTTGGTTTTGGAGGTCGGTGTCCTCTCCCACTCCACCTCCACTGCTCTGTACAGCTCCATAGTGGCTTTGGCGTCCTCCACAGACGAGTGGCCTCTCCTCCCAGTCTGACGACACAAAAAGGAAGGTCACTAGGTTTCATGCTAATTATTAAGTTGTAATTTAAACACTTTGAATTCTGCTACTACCAGTATAAATTATAAGTTCATTATATATTATATTACATATATTCCAGCCTATATTATAAGTTAAAATCACTCTGCAAATGTAACACTGGGTACACAGGGTTTTGAGGTGCTTTACCAGGTATCAGTCCAACACCGATGAAGTGTGTGTTTGTATTTAACCCTTACAGACCCAAACGTCCACCTTTTCTTTTTGAGAACTGGTTCCCAGTAGCTAGATTCCTTGGAATCGTTTGCCTGCCTGCTTAAGGATTCTGCTTATCGATTCCACCTTCGTTGCACATGCACAATAACGTCACGCGTACGCTGCATTGTTTTGGTCAGGACATAGCCAACTTGGTGTTGAGGCAGAAACGGTCCAAACAGACCACACCAGGTCCACACAGACCACACTAGGTCTAAACAGACCACACCAGGTCCACACAGACCACACTAGGTCTAAACAGACCACACCAGGTCCACACAGACCACACCAGGTCTAAACAGACCACACCAGGTCCACACAGACCACACCAGGTCCACACAGACCACACCAGGTCCACACAGACCACACTAGGTCTAAACAGACCACACTAGGTCTAAACAGACCACACCAGGTCCACACAGACCACACTAGGTCTAAACAGACCACACCAGGTCTAAACAGACCACACTAGGTCTAAACAGACCACACCAGGTCTAAACAGACCACACCAGGTCTAAACAGACCACACCAGGTCTAAACAGACCACACCAGGTCCACACAGACCACACTAGGTCTAAACAGACCACACCAGGTCCAAACAGACCACACCAGGTCCAAACAGACCACACCAGGTCCACACAGACCACACCAGGTCCACACAGACCACACCAGGTCCACACAGACCACACCAGGTCCAAACAGACCACACCAGGTCCACACAGACCACACCAGGTCTAAACAGACCACACTAGGTCTAAACAGACCACACTAGGTCTAAACAGACCACACCAGGTCCACACAGACCACACCAGGTCCAAACAGACCACACCAGGTCTAAACAGACCACACTAGGTCTAAACAGACCACACTAGGTCTAAACAGACCACACCAGGTCCACACAGACCACACCAGGTCTAAACAGACCACACTAGGTCTAAACAGACCACACCAGGTCTAAACAGACCACACTAGGTCTAAACAGACCACACCAGGTCCAAACAGACCACACCAGGTCCAAACAGACCACACCAGGTCCAAACAGACCACACCAGGTCTAAACAGACCACACCAGGTCTAAACAGACCACACTAGGTCTAAACAGACCACACCAGGTCCAAACAGACCACACCAGGTCCAAACAGACCACACCAGGTCTAAACAGAGCACACCAGGTCCACTGGAACACTGTCAAAGCTTCCATTTCTTCAAAACGGTGGAATCCCTCCACTCTGCTCAAACATTTGTCCACAGCATGTGATTCATTTACAGGAATGTCACGTATTTGACTCATTACTTAGCGACGCTTGTGAATCTAGCGGCAGAGTGAACGCTGGGGCCGTCATCTGGGCCCAGTTCCAGTTCCAGTGTGGTCAACAAATATCATACCCCCTCAAATACAAGTTTCTGAAGATAGGGGAAAGGAAATGAGGTGCACAACAATGGGAGACGAGCCGAGTCGAACTGGTTCCACGTAGTGGAAGTGCAGCAATAGAGGAATTGGGTAAAGAGTCTGTAGTTTCACTTTCACTGCACGCCCCCTCCCACCCACCCACCAAACCGGGCCCAGCGTCATCCATTCTTCTTATTTGTCCATATTGTATATTTTGTATTTTCTGTGTAGATGTAAATATAAAAGACAGTTAATGCAAACACACCTGTTTGTACTCTTTTATTCCGTCACCCAACGAGAATCGATAGAGAATCGATAAGGAATTGGATTGATAAGCAAAGTCGATAATGGAATCGGAATTGTTAATTCTTATCGATTCCCATCCCTGGTCATGGTGTACTCATTCCTCTCTGAAATGGTCCAACCCTTCCAGACCTGTTCCGTCATCATCAGTCATCGATGTCACTATAAACAGATGTTCTAACTTTGTTTGGACAGAATTCTCCATGTGGTCAGCAGCCGGGACCGTCTCTGTTCCATGGGCTTTGGACATCTGTTTACCACCATCAACCACAAACCACCACACAAATGACATCTAGAACACACTGAAACAGCATTAAATGGATGATCACACGATGAAGTTGTTTATGAAAATCCGTCCATTTGTGTGTTTCTTTGGTCACTGCTAGGGGAGTTAGACAATATCAGTTCTGCAATATATCGTGATATTTCATTTCAGAATACTGTATTGATATTAAAAAATACTGTATCGATATTTTTATGTATTTATTCAGATGTAGATTTTGTGAAGGTTCTTTTTTTTTTTTTCCTTCTTTATATTTTCTTTATTATTATTTACGCTCTAATTAAATGTTAGTTCCTTTGTTGGGATTGCAGAAAAATAATGTTCTGATGTTAGTTCTGAACTAATAGAATATGAACATTTGAACAAGATCTGAAACTGTAATGTCTGTAAAACATTATTTCAGTTTTAATACAGGAAAATTTTGCAATATAGCACTAAATCCTGTTCTGCTGCTCAAATAAAAGTGTGTTTAGTATTTGTGCAGATTTCTGGTGTAATTCAATTTTTCAAAGAAATAATCATTTTAAAAAAAGAAAAAATTGCCGTTTTAACAGTATCATGATATATCGTGATATATCATATCGTGATCCTAGTATTGTGATTTGTATTTTATCTCCAGATTCTTGCCAATACACAGCTCTAGTTACTGTTGCTCTTTTTTGCTGTGTTTGCCTCCATCTGACTGACGATTGGAACTGAATTATGGCAGATTTCTCCTACCCCTCTGCTTGTAGTGTGGTCCTCATCGAGAATCGGGACACCCCTACTCCTTCACGTGAACGCACAAAATGGAGGGGGAGGGCTAAGGGGGAGGGCCAAGGACTGAACTGGGGTTGGGCCTACATGTATTTGTATGCGTTACTACCTCAGTGTTGTGCTTTGGTTTTCATCTCTCTGTACCTGAATGTCTCGGTTGAAGATGGCCTTGGTCAGTCTCTTCAGCGAGGCGGCCTGGTTCTCGGGGAAGCCGGCCTTCTGGTTGAGCAGTGGGAACCTGGAGGTGTCTCTGGTCAGAGCGGGAGGATGAGCGTAACCCAGGACCTTGAAGTCATTGTGGATGGCGTGGCCCACCACCACCTTCCCCATGAGCAGCTTCAGGATCTGGAACAGAACCCCAGCCACAGACCACGTCAGCGTAAAAACCACAACACAAACCAGAGTCTGAGTCAAGTTTAGGACGCTTCAGGATGTTCCATGAACTGAATGAACTTAGCTGGATGTCCTCACCTCTTTCCTGGCCTCAGCGTACGGTGTGGCCCCAGTGAGGTCGGAGCGCCGGATGCCGCTCCAGCGGGTGCGGTAGTCGGTGACGGGCATCGACGGACTGATGAACTTATCGTAGACCACATCGCCGTCGTATGACACGATGCTGCAGCGTGCGAGCTGGCTGATGTGGCCTTTGGGTCCTGCACCCACCATCTCACAGTCTATGGCCAGGGTCTTGGAAGGGGCGAAGGTGCTACTGGCTGAGGGGCCGGCGCTGCTGGGTAACCACGATGACTGGGACTTGACCTGTGGCAAGGGATGTAACAATATGAAAATTTCATATCACAGTTATTGTGACCAAAATTATCACAGTTATCATTATTATCGGGGTATCGTTAAAATTGTGCTCAAAATGTTCAAAAAGTACTAATACACATACTGAAATAATTTAACCAAGTTGTATTTTGAAAATAAATAAATAAATAAAAATAAAAATGATAATAATAAATAACAAGCAAAATGTACTTTCTGTTGCAGAAACATTCAAATATTAACATGTAAACAATCAAATATACAAATGTGCATTAAAGATGGAACCGTATGGACATTCTTTGACCATTTTCCAGATCAAGTTTGAGTTTTTAGTTTCTTTTTCAGACACAGATAGATAGATAGATAGACAGACAGACAGACAGACAGACAGACAGACAGACAGACAGACAGACAGATAGATAGATAGACAGACAGACAGACAGGTAGATAGATGCTGCTTCTGTTGTAAATGTGCAGTACCATTAGTTTTCAAAGTGCAGTGCACACGGTTTTCATGATAATTAGAATTTAAACGGTAATACTAATTGTTGAGATTTTTACTGCGGTTTATCGTTTTACGGTAATCGTTCCATCCCTACCTGTGGCTTTGGGTCGTCGCCCTTTGTTCCACTGACGGCCAAGAAACAGGAGCTGTGTGTTGAGGTGGATGGCTTTGAGCTGTGGTTGGTAACAGTATCTGCAGAGGCTGAAGGCTGGAAAGGTGAGACGTACGCCCAGTTTGCAGGAGGTGTGGGTTTAGCGCCGTTTGGACGAGGCGCTGGTTTCGACCCTGAATGCCCCGGCGCCTTGGTGCGCTGAAGTTTCCGGTTTTTCTTTCGCTCTAAATATTTCTTCCATTTCTCCTTCTTTTTTAACTTCTTTTGTGTTTGTGTTGTAAGCGTAGTGTTGTCAGAAACAGAAGACGCATTGATCCACACGTCTGACATAGTCCTGGTTCAGGAGTCCAGTTTGTTTTCAACACCACTTCAGATCCTCTAAAGGTGTCATCCTATGGAAGACAAACACATTTAATGTACGGTTAGACAATATGACGAACGCATCAAATAATTCAAGAACTGGGTATTAATAAAAGGGTATTTATTTCTAAAAAAAAAGAAGAAAAAAAAAAAATTTAATTCACCAAAAAGCAAACTTGAAATCTATTGACAAAAAGTGATGAACTCTGTTGTAATGATAATATGATTTTAAAAATATTGAAAATTATAAAAATGGAGGAACACCGCAAAAATGAGACTAAAAGAGGTGGAAACAATACCACGGTGGCCCAGAGGTGCAAAAGCCCAAAAAATTATCCACTAGCCCAAAAAATTATCCACAATAAGAAAACAAAGAGAACAGCCCAAAAAATTATCCGCTAGCCCAAAAAATTATCCACTATAACAAAAAAAAGAGAACAACCCAAAAAATTATCCACTATAAGAAAAAAAAGAGAACAGCCTAAAAAAATATCAATTTTTTTTCTCATAGTGGATAATTTTTGGGCTGTCCTTTTTTGGTGGGAACTTTTTTTTCAGGTGGGAACTGGGACACGGGGACAGGTGGGAACTAAGACAAGGACAAATATTATTATTAAAGTTAATAGTGCATTTACATATATGAGTGTGAACAAATATTATTATTAAAGTTAATGGTGCATTTACATATATGTCATAAGTATAAGTTTACATAGGCTAATCAGTTATATATATTTTTCCACAAGTAATACTGAAAGTATGTGAACAGTCCCATATAATACAGTTCTTCTATTTAAGAAATGATGGGTGAAACTTTAATTTTTGACACTGATGTTCACTTTGTCTGGATCTGGTCCTTTATTGGTAGTATTTATATTTTTATATATTCGGTTATTGTGGATAAACAGGACACAACTGTTCTACCAATTTCTGTAAACATCCACATACCGTTGTTCAGCAGACATGAACAAACAGTTATAACAGCTTATGTAAACAATATAAGATTACCCAGGTTTACCCATTACAGTTACTGAGGTGAAGTTAGCAGCGGGTTGGATATTTGATGGACATTCAACAGCCATCGCCTTACAGACTATCAATAAATTACTGCTCTAAACATTTTTCTTCAATAGCTTCTAAGTCATGTGACCTAGTGACTCCAAACCAGTCTCAAATTATTATAATAAAGAGTACCTTTAGGAAACACCACTTAATATTTCTCTCCAGTCTATATTATTTTTTATGATTATTCTTTTTTTTTTTTTTTTTTTTACAAAAGATGTAAATTTTTCTTCAATAGCTTCTCAGTCATGTGACCCAGGGACTCCAAACCAGCCTCAAATTATTAGAATAAAGAGGACCTTTAGGAAACACCACTTAATGTATCTCTCCAGTCTGTATAAATATTTTTATGAATATTATTCAAATTTTTTTTATAAAAAAAATAAAATAAAATAAAAATTCTTCAATAGTTTCCCAATCACGTGACCCAGCAATTCCAAACCAGTCTCTGGAGTTTCCCTTTGGTATAATAATTTGATAATAATATGAATAATGTTCACAAAAAATATTAATATAGACTGGAGAGAACTATTAAGTGGTGTTTCCTAAAGGTCCTCTTTATTCTAATAATTTGAGACTGGTTTGGAGTCTCTGGGTCACATGACTGAGAAACTAATGAAGAAAAACGTTTAGAGCACTAATTTATTGATAGTCCCTAAGGCGATGGCTTTTGAATGTCCGTCGCATATCCAACCTGCTAAGTTCACCTCGGTATTCCAGCTGAAGTGCCTTTAAAGTCTGGTGTTTTTCACCCCAGACTTTGCCTTTTACTACCACAGCTCAGTCTAACGGCTGTTTTCACCCATGAATAAAACTGTATTTCCGACCAAAGTCTATTCTGATATTTTCGTGTTGGGGTCATCTGGCACTAGTCTCTTTTTTCCTTTCATGTTATCTCTTAAAACACTTTTTGTCAATAGTTTTCAGTAAAACACAGACCTGTTCCGCACAGTGAGCAGCATGTGTAGATTCCAGCAGGTCACAACATTCTTTGATTACTTCCGGGTTATGGTGCGTTTGGGACAGGCCAACATCCGTAAAATATTTGGGTATTATTAGATAGATACAAACGATTGCCTACACATTTTTATGAGACGCAAAGACTTACGTAAAGACTTAAATCCCACAAATCACTACTCAACCCTTGCAAAAAAGCAATCAATCAATCAATCAATAAAAATAGCAGTTTAGTAAACGGTAGTGAACTTATCATTCGCCCTAATTTGTTCATCTACTCATTTTATTATTTAGCTAAATATGGTTTACTCAGAAAAGGTAGCAAAGTAACTTAATCAATGTTATTTATACAAGATCATGTGGTGAAAGGTACTTTTGTTGCCAAGTTCATTAAATTATAAAAGCAATTCTATAAATATTAATAACAAACGAGCAGCACCTGAAGGCAACACCGGTGCATGTGAAAGTTAGCTTCCTGTCATGATGTTACTAGCATAGCAGGCTCACTGCAACAGATATTTAACTAAATGACAAAATGATAAAATTTTCTGTGAAGTTCTATTCAGTTAAGAGTTAATTACCCAAGCAACCTTTTAGTTACAAGTAGTTTAACAAATTAAAATGTCAAAGAGGCTTGTGGCTTGCAGGAAATGTGACGTAGCCCAAGTAGCTAACTAGCATTAGTTCGTCCCGTGTTGTACTCCTGTGTTAGTGCAACTGTTAGCAGAAGATGTGGAGATGTTTACACCAAGCCTTTCATCAGAACAGCAGCGAGACCTGGCGATAAGAATTACCACTTTTCTGTCTCAGTACAGCCACCTGTCCGACGCCTATATAATAGTGCGTAACTTCAGATTTGCAGGTTTATTGTAGTGTTTTGGTGTGACACAAAAGTGCAGTACTGGCATGATAACTGTGTGACGTTTTTAGAGGTTTTACTGTAGCCACGGAATTACATTTATTACATTTTATTTGATCAAAGTGTAATCTTTATGATGAATTGTAGTTAAATGCTCCTAAAGTTTCGGTGCTTTAGGAAACTACGGATATCTACGTTACCACTTAAAACAGTTTTACACTGACTTCCCATCACTGATCTATGTTTCTATTAGAGCTGCAACCGATTAATCGACTCAAAATGATCCAAAAAAAAATCATTCAACCACAATTCTCCTGAATCAAAGCTTTGTTTTCTTCATTTCTATGCGAATAAACATTGGTTCCACTGTTGTGTTTCACACGGATACTTATTGTGACGCACAAAGAAGCTTCAATTCAGAAAAACTGCAATAGAATATTTCCCTTAAATCAATTCGAGTTGATTAATCGAATCATGAATTTTTGCATTTGCTTCAAACACCTAATCGATTAATCGGTTGCAGCTCTAGTTTCCATGTTAGTTGATGAATATTTTTAGAACAATTATACAGTAGATCCTGACATAAAAACACTTGAACAAATTATTTATAACATAGTTAAACTTTTCCAACTACAACTCATGTTGAGTCTTATTTTGTAGTTTCTCAGAGGATAAAAAACACACAAGGGTGGTTGTAATTGATTTTTCTTTAGATTTTCATTGAAGAAAACCTTCCATTCTTGCACACAAGTTGTTGCAGATTTTTAATGTGGATTTTGTGATTGAGAGACAGAAGAAGGATTTACTGTGTAGTAAACTGGTATCCTGCTCTGTTCTCCTCAGGGCTGATTCCTTACGAACCTTTGTTTATGTAGTTTTTGTAGTAGAGGAATTTATGGAAGTAAATTTGTGTCATCAGATTTTGAATTATAATAGACATTGAATTTGTGGCACTGATTTTTTTTTTTGCCCTGAAATTAAGTATCTGGGGTTTTTGGCAGTGAAATTAAGTGTCTGATTTTTTTTAGCACAGAAATTAAGTATCTGAAAAATTTTTGCACTGAAATTAAGTTTCTGGATTTTTAGTCTCTGAATTCAACTATATTCATAAATTTAGAATAAAAAAATTCAGGTGCAAAATTCAGATACTTAATTTCAGTGCAGAAAAAATCAGTGCAAAATTCAATGGCTTTTATAATTCAAAATCTGATGAGACAGATTTACTTCCATAGGAATTTGTTAGCTGATCTTCTCATGTGTTATTTCTCTGGTCCCAGATTTATTAAAGGGAAGTCTTTGTGTAGGGACTATGCTGCCAGAATATAGCTCTTTCATTAAAGGGAAAATCAGAGTCTTCAAAGAAGTGCACAGTTCGCCTGTCCGTGTCTGAACCTGTTCTTACTTTGAGTCAGTTTGATCAGTCTGCATGATCCACTGGTTTAGTAATGTTGGTGTGAAAAACTAAAATGTGTTCAGGAAAACTGTGGATATTTGCCACAGAGACTGGAGTGAACGCATGATCTGGACCACCTGTATCTAGTCAGAACCACTTAGAAACCTCAGGGCGTCTTGTCTGATTGTCAGCATCCTTAATGCTATGGGTTTGTATCAGTGTAAATGTAATTACAAATATGAGGCTTTATTTTCTTCAGCTGTTTCCCTTTTAAACAAATAGGATTTAGTCTGGAATGATTAATGATGATCCTATTTGTTCTGCTTGGTTCTGACGTGGTAACGGTGGTCCATTTGACAGTGACAGTGCTTCCAGACTACAGAGTACTGCATACATGTGTTTAGGAGAAGTTTAGTTTATGACAGTCCGTTTTGGATGATTCTCACTGACAACACCCAAAGTTTGGGTGAGCACAAATCACTCAAACTAGGAAAATGTGTTTGTGTCATTAGTGTCCTGAAAAACAGTAAGTGAAGGCAGTGATGGATGATTATGAAGCATACAGCTGCGATGCACGTCCTTTTCCTGCGGAGTAGAGGCACTTCTGACCACATCACCCAGGACCTCCAGACACTCCAAATCATACAAAGTCCTGTTGAAACTGTTGAACCATAGATATTGGATGTGCATACAAACAAAGTGAAGTTAACCACATTTATGCATAACACAGATCTGCCTGATTCTTTCATATTGGATTTTTTCTTCTATTGATTATTGTGCTTTGCCACTCTCTTCAAATGTCATCTGATGGTCTTCTCTTTGTTTTTGCCCTTCAGGAGTTCTTCACTGAGGATCTGTGGTCCACATTACCCTGCAGCTGGCAGCCTGTGCTCAAAGACCTCTCATACCCACAGATTGCAGACCTATTACTAGATGCTACGCATGGAGACAGGAGGTAACGTGTTGACCAGGGGTGTAAGAAAATATCGGTTCCACAATAAATTGCGATATTTCACTTCATGATACTGTATCGATATTAAACAGGACTGTATCGATATTTTTAAGTATTTATTCAAGTGCAGACATGGCGGAGATTCATTTTGTTTTTTGTTTTTCTTTTTTATCATGCTCTTTTATTTCTATTTTCACATGGGTGTTTTGCTCTGTTGTTTTTATAGTACGGCTAAAATTTGCTTAGAGGTCTTATTTCTGTCTTTGTGCATAAGAAATCAGTCTCAGTGAATCCAAAGGAACTTTGTGTTGGTAAATGACAGTTGTTCAAATGGACAGGATTTCAGTTCTGTTCAACATGTTGATGCTCATATCAACTATGTTTTCAGCTCAAAAATGTCCAATTTCAGCACAATTAATGCTATATTTTCATGTCACACATGGCCAAGTTCTATTTGAACTGAATTGAGCTGAAAAACAAATCTTCTCTTCTTTTAGATTCCCCAGTTTTTCTTCCCAGATTCTCTCCTCCATATCACATGTTTTATTTGTACAGGTTCAATCTGGAGTATGGTGCTGATCCATCCTGCTTCTGTTCCACCAATACATACATGAAGAATGGCACACAGCACTGTTTAAACCAACAGTTTTCTAATAATAAGCATTTTTATACAGAAAGAACAATTCTATATTGTTCTTTCCTCTTTAGTCTGATGATAAACTATCCAATAAATAATAGTGCTCCTAGTTTTTGCACAGGGATCATTAGTGTAAACGCTGACATGGCTGCAGAGCATCAGTATGATGGGATCCACAACAACCATGTCACATCCGTCCACTGACACATTTAGTGTTTTTGTGTCAGCTGGGATTGTTTTAGATCCACAATACCAACATTTATGAAGAAGAGCAGAATTATCAATAGTAAGTCTATAAGTTTATTCCTAATAAAGTACTGGTACTGACCAGAGCATCATGGGTAATGTCCCGTCCGTCCACCAGCAAAAGTTTTCACATACACGTGCTATTCCAAATCCAATATTTATGAAAATAGAGCTTCCACTGTCAAAGAATATCAGTAGTCTGTGCACAATGGATTAGCATTATTTACACACACTTCTATGCATTTATGACAACTTTTTTTTTTTTTTTTTTTGACAAAAATGGCCACTCATTTGACCCCCTAAGGAAATTTTAGCAGACTACAAAAGTAGTATTGTGATATTGCAGGTCATACATGTAGTTTTTTGAAATTGATAACGGTTATTTCAAGCATCCTAAAGGCACTTTTTACTGTCTCAAATAGGCAAATGATAGGATTTTTTTATTGGGAATGCACAAAAATAATGTTCTGATGTTGAACAGTTCTGGGACTGAACACTATGCATTCTTTTCACAATAGAATACCAACATTTAAGCAGGATCTTAAACTGTAATGTCTGTAAATTATTATTTATTTGTGTAATTTTTGTACTGGTTAAAGCTGCATGTTAAAACTTTTTTTTTATCCAAATGCTGGTCTATATTTTTTTCCACTAAGTAATTTTTTAAAAAAAGAAACAAAAGAAAAAAATACTGCTTTGTTAACAGTATCGTGATATATTGTGATATATTGTATCGTGATCCTAGTATTGTAGTTTGTATCGTATCGCCAAATTCTTGCTGATACACAGCCCTAGTGTTGAGCAGTACTTTCACACACATAGAACACCCCCATCAAGTACAAGGTGTAAAGGAGAATGGAGACAAGAAATGAAAGGCTCACTTCCATAGAACAGTCCCCCATTACAGAGTCTCCAAATAAGTCATGCAGAGATGCCCAACTGAAAGGATGGTAGGATGGTGCTCCTCTGTAGTTTTTATTGATATGAATCATCAGTGTAGCCACTAGGGATGTAATGATTACCGGTACAGTGATAAACCGTGGTAAAATTGCAGACAGTTAATATTACCGTTTAAATTGTAATTATCATGATAACCATGTTTGCTTGTCGCACGTTTAGGGGAAAAAACCCTACGTAAAGATCTGCTTTTATGTCAATATTGAGTATAGTTTTAATTTATTACAATTTTAATTTTATATACCCAATATTTGGAACCAGTATTCACTTTTAAAGTCTTTGAAAAGGTTTGTTAAGCATCTGTGTGTATTTATGCAATAAATTATACATTTTCAAATCGGATTTTATATTTTTTTGTGTTCTCTGGGCTTTTATGTTTTTATAGTAGGTTAAAGTGAAAAAAGTGAGAGGCAGATGAGATAGATGAAGTTCTGCTGAAACAAAAGAGACCAAACATGGGCATAGTAACATTTGTTTATATAGTATATAAAGGCAAAATCAAAAGGACTGAAAAACAGACAAATAGGCTCAGACCACTAAGGGTTAATATTTGAAATGTTTCTGCAACAGAAGGGACATTGTACCTATTGTTTTTTTTTTGTTGTTTTTTCAAAATACAACTTGGTTAAATTATTTCAGTGTGTGTATCAGTACTTTTAGAACATTCAAGCACAATTTCAACAATACCGCGATAATAACGATAACCATGATAAATTTGGTCACAATAACCGTGATATGAAATGTTCATATCGTTACAACCCCAGGTAGCCACATTTGTGTTTACTTGTGTTTTGGTTTGTTTTTTGTCATGTACTTTATGTAATTTGATAATACAGTATATTCTGTCCGTCTGGAACAGTAGATCCTCTGCTGGGGGTGAACTGTAAACTGATGCACTGGATGGAAGGCAGGGGTTTGACCTCATACTCAGCCATGACCTTAGCCCAAGTTAAAGGTGTTCTTGTTCTGTGGTTGAGGGGTCTTTGGTTCTTGTTCTGTATTCTTGTTCCATGATAATGGTTAAGGTGTCTTTGGTTCTTGTTCTGTGGTTCTTGTTCTGTGGTTCTTGTTCTGTGGTTCTGGTTCTGTGCTGATGGTGGAGGTGTGTTTGGTTCTTGTATGGTTCTGGTTCTGTGGTTTCTTGTTCTGTGGCCCTTGTTCTGTGGTTCTTGTTCTGTAGTTCTGGTTCTGTGGTCCTTGTTCTGTGCTGATGGTGGAGGTGTGTTTGGTTCTTGTATGGTTCTTGTTCTGTGGTTCTTGTTCTGTGGCCCTTGTTCTGTGGTTCTTGTTCTGTAGTTCTGGTTCTGTGGTCCTTGTCCGTGGTTCTGGTTCTGTGGTTCTGGTTCTGTGCTCATGGTGGAGGTGTTGTCATTGCAGATATCCTTCCGTCTGGCCTCTGTCCCTCCTGGCGTTCCTGTGCCACGGCTCATGCGTTGGCGTTTCCCGAGACAGACCAGAGTGGTGTCCATGCCAGAGGAGTTTTGTGTAAACCACAGCCAGAGTTCACTGCTGGGACATATTTTCAGGAAACATGTCAAACCTAAGAAACAGCATGAGATTCGCAAGTTGGGCGTGGTATGAAATTGAGCTTTTATTCATTTTTAGTTTTTTCGAAGACACATGATGTATTTTTGTGTCCTAAAAGTCTGTAGTTTTCTTTGCAGCTGGTGAAGGACATTTGTGAGCAGACGGAGTGCAGCAGAGTGGTGGATGTGGGCTCCTGGTCAGGTAATTATTGAATGCATTATTGAACTTATGAAAACAGGACCATTGACTGTCCACTAGAGCTGTAAGGAAATAGCGGTTCTTCAGTATATCGCAATATTTCATTTCACAATACTGTATCGATATTAAAAGGTACTGTATCAATATTGTTAGGTATTTAGTCAAATGCAGATATTGTGGAGGTTCATTTTTGTTTTTGTTATATATTTTTTTTTATTATTTAACACACTTTTATTAACATAATGTTAGTCCTTTGTTGGTGTTGTACAAAATAATGTTACGATGTTAGTTCTGAACTAATAGAATATGAACATTTGAACAAGATATTAAACTGTAATGTCTGTAAAACAGAATTTAAGTTTTAATTTTGTGATATAGCTCTAGATTCTGTTCTGATCAAATAAAAATGTGTTTAGTATTTGTGCAGATTTCTGGTGTAAGTCAATTCTTCAAGGAAATAATAAAAAAAAAGAACAAAAAAACAACCTTTTTAACAGTATCATGATATATCTTGATATATCATATTGTGAGCCTAGTATTATGATTTGTATCGTATCACTAGATTCTTGCTGATACACAGCTCTACTGTCCACTGGTGTACAGTCAGGTCCTTCAGTATTTGACAGTAGGGATGTAATGATATGAAAATTTCATATCACGTTTATTGTGACCAAAATTATGACAGCTATCATTATATCACGGTATTGTTGAAATTGTGCTCAAATATTCAAAAAGTACTGATACACACACTGAAATATTTTAACCAAGTTGTATTTTGGAAAAAAAAACAACACACAACAAAAAACACAAACAAAATAAATGGCACAATATACTTTATGTTGACAGAAACATTCAAATATTAACCCTTAGTGGTCTGAGCCTATTTTGTCCGTTTTTCAGGTCCTTTTGATTTTGCCTTTATATACTATATAAACAAATGTTTACTATACCCATGTTTGGGATCTTTTTTTTCAGCACAACTTCATTTATATCATCTGTCTATTATTTTTTCATTTTAACCTACTATATCAACACAAAAGGCCAGAAAATATACAAAAAAATATAAAATCCAATTTGAAAAATGTATATACTTTATTGCATAAACAACACAAGATGCTTAATGAACCTTTTCAAAGACTTTAAAGTGAATATTGGTTCCAAATATTAGGTATATAAAATTAATATTATAATAAATTAAAACTATACTCAAATATTTGGACATAAAAGTAGATCTGACATAGGCATTTTCTCCAGAGAAGTGCAGTAATCAAACATGGTTATCATGATAATTAGAATTTCAACGATAATACTAACCATTGGCAATTTTACTGCGGTTATCATTATACCGGTAATCGTTACATCCCTATTTGACAGTGACACAAAGGTTGTACTTTTGCCCCTGTAGACCACCAAAATGGATCTGACATGAAACAAGCAATATGTAGTTCAGGTGTGGACTTCAGCTTTAATAAAGTTTACGTATGTTTATGTGTATGTTTATGTTTACGCATTTGGCAGACACTTTTTTCCAAAGCGACTTACGGGGGAAAACCAATTAATCACTCATCAATCAAATTTTATTTATATATATATTACTTCAGCTCATATTCAGATTGAATTACACAGTACCCGCATTAACCATTTAGGAGTGGGATCTCTTTTAATACTAGTCTCTCCATTTTCAGAATCTCAAAAGTAATAGACACTGACTGACCAGTAGCTTCATGGTCAGGTGTGACCTGCTTCCTGGTTATTCTTTGCCACCTTGAGTAAATAAAGAGTCTGGAGTTGATTCCAAAGTGGACGATAGTAGAATTAGTTTGTTGGTGAAGGACAACCCTTTCACAGCCAAGTTAAGAACACACTAGAGGTCAGCAGGTCATTATCAAGCAATGAAATTCTGTTTATACAGTGCTGCATCAGAACAGTAGATCTGTGATAACAGTTTACATTTAGAGCTGGAATAAACCAGACTGTCAGACTGCACAGAATCCACCAGGAGGAAAAGGAGGAGCAGAAGAAGAGGAGGAAAAAGGAGGAGGAGGAGAGAGGGGGAGGAGAGAGGAGGACAGACAGGAGGAGGAGAGAGGAGGAGAGAGGAGGACAGACAGGAGGAGGAGGAGAGAGGAGGACAGACAGAAGGAGGAACAGAGAGGAGGACAGACAGGAGGAGAAGAGAGGAAGACAGACAGAAGGAGGAACAGAGAAGAGGAGGAGGAGAGAGGAGGGACAGACAGGAGGAGGAACAGAGAAAGAGGAGGAGGAGGAGGAGGAGGAGGAGAGGAGGACAGACAGGAGGAGGAACAGAGAGGAGGAGGAGCAGAGAGGAGGACAGACAGGAGGAAAAACAGGAGGACAGACAGGAGGAAACAGAGAGGAGGAGGAGCAGAGAGGAGGACAGACAGAGGAGGACAGAGGAGGAGGAGAAGAGAGGAGTCCAAGTCCCCTTCATGAATGTAAATCCAGAGCTTTTAACATCCAGGATAAACCACTGGTAACAGAAGGTCACAGTAGAACTCCCCAGGAAACATCTCAGTATCCAGCCCAGTTCTACTTTAGATTCCGGTGACGGATGATACCAAGATGAAGTTATACCAGAGTTTTATTGGTACAGGTCATGATCCAACACAGACCACGTCATCTGTCCACTGTGGTGGAGGTAGGTTATGGTTCAGAGTCTGCTGATGGAGGCAACAGCAGGAACAGGATGAGTGCTGAAGGACTCAGTGGTATTCTCTGATTCAGCTAAATACTGAAAAACTGATAGGATGGTACAGGGTACACAAGGTACACATGGTACATCTTCTACATGTTACCCTTTGCAGGTGGATAATGACCCAAAATAATCGTACAAAAACAACCCAAGAACTTTTGAAGGAACAGAAATGGACTGTTCCTGTTCTCAGCCCAATAGATCATGTTATTCAATTACTGAAGAATGAAAACCCACAAACCAGCATCAGCTGAAGGCAGCGCTAGTAAAAGAGTAAAAGCCTGAAAAAACGTTCATCTACAGGAGGACGATGGGGTCCATAGCAAGGTTATTATCGTTAACGAAAACTAATGAAATGACGAAAACTAGAATTGTAAAAACATTTTTGTTAACTGAAATAAATAAAAACTATAATTAAAAGAAAAAAAAAGATAACTAACTGAAACTGTATTGTGTGTTTACAAAACTAACTAAAATGTATAAAAATTATGGATAAAATCCCTTCGTTTTCGTCTTGTCAATGTCAGATTGATATTGAAATCAATTTATTCACTCAAGCAATTTTATCTGCTGGCACCATACGACACTTGACGGTCCGTCACTTGTGTTCACTTGTGGTTTCCAGTCGTCTTCTGGTCCCCACTCTACCTGGAACATGGAGAACTAACGTTGGGAGAAGCAGCAAAGTCCTGTCTGGGATTTATTTGAATACGACGACAGAGAAGAAGAGAAAAGATATGAAAAAACTAAAATTAAACTACAACTAAGCATTTAGAAATAACTAAAACTAATAAAAACTAGCAACCTGTTCTAAAAACTAATTAAAACGAACTGAATTAGAGAAAAAAAGTCAAAACTAAATAAAACTAAACTAGAATGAAAAATCCAAAACTATTAGAACCTTGGTGCGTAGGGTCCAGACTTCAGGCTGTCATTAACAACAAAGGATTTCATCCAAGTTTTTAAAGCAGTCCTCACATTTATAATTGTCTTAGTTCATCCGATTACTTTTGATCCTCAGAAAATTGAGAGACAACATTTGAACTGATTGTAAAAGTGTTTATTTAAACCCCTTGAATTTCAGCTGAAGGTCCACACTTCAGTCACATGTGCATTACTTCATATCAGACCTACTGTGAGGGTGTGCAGAGGTCAGAATAACGGGGTTAGTGTCTCTGTTCTTACACTCATGGACTTCATGTTCCTCTGTCACGAACAGGGTCACCTCACACGTTTCATGTCCTTTGGACTCGGCCTGTCTGTGACCGCTATTGAAGCCGATCACAACTTGGTTTCTATGGCGTCCAGATTTGATGGACGTTATTGCAAGCTTGGAAAGGAAAAGCAGAAAAAAGGTCAGTACATATTTAACCAGTCACAGACTTGAGGTTAATGGACCAAGAAGGGTTTCACAGCGATTTAAAGGCATGTCCTCCAGAAAATGTTCTTCAGACTAGATTTAAAAAATAATCACAATATATCACCTACAATATCCCAGTCTATTAAGTCCCAACCCCTGGTGCTGTGATATGTATCGAACTGCCCTGTTTGACAGTAAGATAGTTCTGACTTTACCCATTTATAAGATAATTGATGGAGTCACTTTTAGGTCCATTCCACTTCTTAGGCCAGGGCTGTCAAACTCATTTTGGTTCAGGGGCCATATTTAGCCCAATTTGATCTCAAGCGCGGGCCAGACCAGTGAAATAATGACTTAATAACCTATAAATAATGACAAATCCAAGTTTTTCTTTTTGTTTTAGTACAAAAAAGCCCCAATAAAATTATGAAATATTTACATTTTACAAAAAAGATGTGAATAACCTGAAAAAACAGAAATTTTCATTTGTAAAATTAATGCAATTTTAACAATATTATGCCTCGACTTATTGTTGATACATGTACATTTACACACAACTGTTACATAAACATTTGGTAACAGGCAGAATATTGTTAACAATTTTTGCGAGTTTGGAACTAAAATTTGAACAATTTCAGATATTTCCATCTCATTATTATTAACACAACTACAGATCACAGGGGATCCATAAATGCACAAAACATTTAGTAACAGGGCAGAATATTGAAATTGCACATTTCGGGTTGTTCATCTGTGTTTTAATCTATGTATTTATTTGCATTTTATTGTGAATGAATAATTTTGTAAATGTAAATATTTTCACAGTGTAATGTTATTTTTTTGACTTAAAATTTTTTCCACATAATTTTTCACAAATAAAATTTGTTGTCATTATTTGTAGGTTTATTGTGTTATTTTTACTGTAGATCACATTGGTCTGTATGTGGAACCTGAACCAAAATGATTTGGACAGCTTTGACTTTTCAGGTTCATTTTTGCACTTTCATCCCGCGGCCCAGATTGGACCATTTGGTGGGCCGGATTTGGCCCCCGGGACACATGTTTGACACCTGTGTCTTAGGCATTCTAGGAGTTAGCTATAAAACACTACAAACTGAACTGCATGTTGTATACTCAGTGCCAATGAAAACGCAACACTTGAAGATTCTTAAATTTTTTTAAATCGATGAGGATTTTTATTCCATAAGCTCTTTGGAATTAATCATAGGCCATTTCTGTACAGTAAAAATAAAAAAAATCACATCCAAATTTGTTGACAAAAAATAAGGATAAAGAAAGAAACTCAAGGACCCCCAAAACCAAAAGTCACAAAGCGGTCCCGGAGGTGCTGCAGCTCAATGTAGCGATCCTGCTGTGGCGTGGTCACACGTGCTCGTCCGGAGCGAGGTCTGTCTGCAGTTGAGCCAGTTTCTTCATGCCTCTGTTGCATCCTGACTGTGGTGGACACATTGCATCCAAAATGGCGCGCCACCTGCCGAGCAGAGATTCCGTCCTCCAGCAGCCCATAGCATGACATCTTTGGCCACGTGTCAGTCTAGGCATCGCTGAGTTATTGCAAAGATTTTCATGCTTTTCAGCTTGCCTTTATATACAGAACATGACCACTCCTTAACTGACCACAGTTCCTTAAGTTGAGCAGTTCATTGCTGAGCAATGAGAAAAACAAGTCTTATGAATGCAGACAAGTTCATTCAAGCGTGACAATAGCTCAGCCCGTCTCAGGTTGTTAAGAAATTGTCTGGGATTATCTTATACAGGTGAAACTTAAACATATTGATGCAGCTCAGGAACAATAAAACACATTCAAGTGTTGCGTTTTCATTGGCACTGAGTATATCTTTGTACGTTTTGTTGATGCTCTCAACAGTATAATTTTTTGTGAAAAGTTTTGATTCATTTCCTGCCACAAATGAAATTTTAAAAAAAATTCAGCAAATTATAACTAAGGCCTTTCTTCTCCCTAGAAATGTTCCTCTCAGCTCCCAACATCTCAGTCTTCTCCATGCCATGTTGCCGGCTGGGTAAATCCAAATGCATCCTGGGAAGACTTCCTCAAGCAGCTGAAAACATCAAATTGTGGCAGTGAGGGCTCCCCAAAACCATCAGGACCCAGTAAGAAGAGACTGAAACACCAAAGACATGCACCTGACATTCAGGGTTCAGAGGCTTGTGCTTGTCCAGACAACACCTCCCCCTCCCAGAGCTTTGACAGGACGTCACAGCAGCAGCAGAGTCAGACCTCATCCTCTGAAAACTGCGGCTCACATGTCCAACCTGTTTGTGAGGACGTTTCAGATAAAGCAGAGGACAGTCCACAGGCTGAAGACTTCGTCCTTACTGGTCTCCATGCTTGTGGTGACTTGAGCACCACTCTGCTCCGTCACTTCGTAAAGTGTCCTCATGTGCGGGGCATCACCTCTGTGGCCTGTTGTTACATGAAAATAACCACCAGAGAAAACCCCGTCCCTCCAGGAGTGGTAGAGGGTCCCATCCCACCGACGTCAAGTCACCAACCACTGCCTGCAGAGTTTGGGTACCCCATGAGCTCGTGGGTCCGGGGTCTCCCTGGTCATCCGCTGTCTTATAAGGCCCGAGAGGGGGCGTGTCATGCCATCGAGGACTATGTGCGGAGGCTGAGGGAGGACAGCCAGCTGCTCAGGACGCACTGCTACCGGGCCATGCTGGAAGCCTTCATTAGAAATGTGAGGCCAGATCTACGTAGGGCGGGAATCCAGACCATCAAAAAAGCCCATCTGTTGCCTTTTGCAGAGTAAGTGTCTAATTATTAAGATCAGGGAATGCACCGATACCACTTTTTTCCAGACTGAGTACAAGTACAAGTACTTACATTTGAGTACTTGCCCATACCGAGTACTGATATGAGTACTTAATAATCCCATTCCAGTTGTTCGTCCCTTTTGTAAATGTGCTTTATTACCTCCACCAAGGAGGTTATGTTTTTGTCAGCGTTGGTTTGTTTGTCTGTCTGTTTGTGTGCAGGATAACTCAAAAAGTTATGGATGGATTTGGATGAAAATTTCAGGAAATGTTGATACTGGCGCAAGGAACAAATGATTAAATTGTGGTGGTGATCGGGGGGGTGGGGGGGCCACGGGGGCCCACTGATCGCCTTGGCGGAGGTCTGGGCTCTCCGAGTGCTTCCAGTTGTTGTTGTCATTAGTCTGACTGGGACAAAGTGCTGCTGCTGATATTTAATGTGTTGGAATGAGCGTTTGTCAGTCAGTCCATTAGGGGGCACCACTCTGAATTAACCATACTGGACAAATACCATGAGGAAGAGTAAAGTTTTATGAAAAGAAGAAGAAAGTCAGTAATAGCAAACATGGAGACGACAGAGGCAACACTAATGTGATACTAACATTGCAGCGTTTTCTCTGGTAAGGTTTAAAAGCTTAACTAAATAAAACTAAACTATAATGAAAAATCCAAAACCATTAGAACCTTGATTGGAACCAAACTCTTCATATATTTGCATATTTTCGTGTCTAAAACCATCCCAGAATGAACGTAAACACTGTAGTGATGGTACATAAGGCTCATGTATGTGTCTGTGTGTCGGTGGTAGATACGCTCGTCTGGGTCTGGTCCGGGTCGGCCTTCCTGCCATGTTGCCTCTGGATGCGGAGCGGATGGAGACTATGCTGGATCAGCAGGTCCGGGTGGTGGTCTACTTCAGCCTGTCCATGCTCCTGGCTCCTGTAGTGGAGACGCTGGTGCTGCTGGACAGAATGATCTACCTGCAGGAGAACGGTGACACAGTCACACCCCGTCACTGGTTCTAGAACAGGGGTCTCAAACTCATTTTAGTTCAGGGGCCAGATTCAGCTAAATTTGATCTGAAATGGGCTGGACCAGTAAAATAATAACAAATGTATAACGGCTAAAATTTCCTTAGGGGGTCAAATGAGTGGCCATTTTTGTCAAAAAAACAAAGTTGTCATAATGCATAAAATTGTGTGTAAATAATGCTAATCCATTTGTGCACAGACTACTGATATTCTTTGACAGTGGAAGCTCTATTTTCATAAATATTGGATTTGGAATAGCACGTGTATGTGAAAACTTTTGCTGGTGGACGGACGTGACATTACCCATGATGCTCTGGTCAGTACCAGTACTTTATTAGGAATAAACTTATAGACTTCCTATTGCTAATTCTCCTCTTCTTCATAAATGTTGGTATTGTGGATCTAAAACAATAACAGCTGACACAAAAACACTAAATGTGTCAGTGGACGGATGTGACATGGTTGTTGTGGATCCCATCATACTGATGCTCTGCAGCCATGTCAGTGTTTACACTAATGATCCCTGTGCAAAAACTAGGAGCACTATTATTTATTGTATAGTTCATCATCATACTAAAGTGTAAATAACAATATAGAATTGTTATTTCTTCATAAAAATGCTTATTATTAGAAAACTGTTGGTTTAAACAGTGCTGTGTGCCATTCTTCATGTATGTATTGGTGGAACATAAGCAGGATGGATCAGCACCATACTCCAGACTGAACCTGTACAAATAAAACATGTGATATGGAGGAGAGAATCTGGGAAGAAAAACTGGGGAATCTAAAAGAATAGAAGATTTGTTTTCAGGTAAATTCAGTTCAAATACAACTTGGCCATTTGTGACATGAAAATATAGCATTAATTGTGCTGAAATTGAACATTTTTGAGCTGAAAACATAGTTCATATGAGCATCAACATGTTGAACAGAACTGAAATCCTGTCCATTTGAACAACTGTCATTTACCAACACAAAGTTCCTTTGGATTCACTGACATTGATTTCTTATGCACAAAGACAGAAATAAGACCTCTAAGCAAATTTTAGCTGATAAATAATGTCAACTCCAAACTTTTCTCTATGTTTTAGAGCAAAACAAGTTAATTCACATTATGAACAGGTTCACATCTACAAACTATCCTTTCAAACAATGTGAATAACATAAACAAACTGAAAAAATAAGTGTAATTTAACAATATTCTGCCTCAGTTTATCATTTACACATGTACATTAGAACTTACAGATCACAGTGGATCTACAAACACACAAAACATTGACTAACAGGCAGAATATTGTTAAAATTGCTCTTGCATCTCTTAACACATTTCATGTTATTTGCATTTTTTGCAAAATTATACTTTATTTTAGTGTAAATACATGAAAATATTTACATTTACAAAGAGAAAAATTTGGAGTTGTCACTATTTCTGTTACTATGATAGTATTTTACTGCTCTGACCCACTTGAGATTGAATTGGTCTGAATGTGGAACCTGAACTAAAAGGATTGTTAATATCTTAGTGTCATTTTTGCATTTCACAAATTCATCCCAAGGGCCAGACTGGACCCTTTGGCGGGCCGGATATGGGCCCCGGGCCGCATGTTTGACACCTGTGTTCTAGAACCTTCCAGTGTGTTTCCTGTCCTGTGTTTACATGCTTGTCCTTCAAAATGATCTCCAATGAATGAAGGTCTGGTCTGTGGTCTTTCTGCAGGTGTCGACAGTCAGCTCATTCCTCTCTTCAACCCAAACTTGTCTCCGAGGAACTTTGTGCTGGTGGCTCTGAAGTCTCAGTAGGACACACGGACAGAAGACTGTTTACTCAGAAACATGTCTTCATAAAAGCAGGTGGGGCAAGAACAGTCTCAAGGATTTAAAGGGATTTTTTTGTTTGTTTTTGAAATATAGTTGTGTATTTATTATCATGGGCTTTTTTAAGTGTGCGTATGTATGTATGTTCAGCTCACCTTCATCTGTGTCTTATGCAGGGGTCTCAAACATGCGTCCCAGGGGCCAAATGCAGCCCGGCAAAGGATGTTTTTGCAAAGTCAAAAATTCTACAGTCTTGAATTAAGCAAAAAAAATAATAATAATTGCTTGAATTAAGGAAAAAATGTTGATTTAAGCCAAAAAAAAAATCTTCAATTAAGTAAAAAAAAATCTTGAATTAAGCAAAAAATCTTGAGTTAACAACTTCAAATTTTTGTCTTCGTTTTAGTGCAAAAAATAACATTAAATTATGGAAGTATTTACATTCACAAACTATCCTGTAACAATAAAATGTGAATAACCTGAACAAATATGAACAACCTGAAATGTCTGAAGAAAATTCAGCCCAATTTGAACTCTTTCCTTCCTGTTCCTCAGTGTTTAGTGTCTTTGTAGATCTGATCCAGAATGCACATGGACTAATGAGAAGTGGAGGCAGAAGATTGTTATAATTACACTGATTTTTCTTAAGTAATTTCAGTTTTTTCAGGTTATTCACATCTTTTTTGTTTGGATAGTTTATAAAAGTAAGTATTTTTCGTAATTTAATGTTTTTTTTTCTTTACCCTGAAACAAAGACAAAAATTTGGAGTTGCCATTATTTGCATGTTATTCTGTTATTATTTTACTGGTCCGGCCCACTTCAGATCAAATCAGACTGAATGCGGAACCTGAAGGAAAAGGAGTTTGAGACCTCTGATCTAATGGCACAGTTCAACTGGTGGTACACACTCGACTCTTGGACCTGGACTTCCTGTTTGCCTGGGTTCGTGCACATTGCAGTTCTAATGTTGGTGTAGACGTCCTCTGTAGACCTTATGGGGACTCTTCCAACACCATGTTCATGTGTGAGCCTCTGCAGTAGACCATACTAGGACCCAATCCCAGTTCACCTTTGGCCCCTCCCCCTTACCCTTGGCCTGCCCTGTTCTCCTCCCTGCCGAAAACTGCTCCCCCTTCCTAAATCAGCCATGAGGAGGACAGTGTGCACCAAATGTACTTTAGTTAATTTTCACAGGTAATTTTTCTCTTTTTTGACTGTAGGGTAGGAAATTAATTGTGAATTATTCATCCTCTGAGCACCGTTGTAGCTGTGTAGCAATTAATTAATAATATTGTAAGATACTGCAGTTACACTTTTTATCTGTTTAATATTAACAAATGTGCAAAGTGTAAGGTGTATAAAACTTTAAAACGTTAAATCTTAAATAGAAAACACACAAAATATGTAACAATAAAAACAGATACTGCCAAAAACTACATCACCCTGGGCTGGGGATGCAGTTTTCAGCAGGGAGCAGAATTTGGCACAACATTCCCCCTTAGAAACTCTGCACTGCAACTTTTACTTTAATATGTGTGTGTTTTTATTTTTATTTTATTTTATTTTGATTTTATGTGTTGTTTTCTTACTCGCTGTTTTTAATCACCTTTTATATGTTTCTTTTATAATGTTTTAAATGTGTTTCTTTTTGTTTCTTTTATTTCAATGTCCTGTGTGAAGCACCTTGATTGCCTTGTTGCTGAAATGTGCTATACAAATAAAACTTGCCTTGCCTTACCTTAGCCCTCCCCCTTCCCCTTACTCCCTTAGCCCTCTCCCTCCCCTTACTCCCTTGGCCCACCCCCTTACCCTTACTCTCTTGGCCCTCCCCCTTACCGTTACTCCCTTGGCCCTCCCCCTTAGTCTTCCCCCTTACCCTTCCTCCCTTAGCCCTCCCCCTTGGTCCTCCCCCTTACCCTTACTCCCTTGGCCCTCCCCCTTAGTCTTCCCCCTTACCCTTACTCCCTTAGACCTCCCCCTTAGTCCTCCCCTTACCCTTACTCTCTGGCCCTCCCCCTTAAGCCCTCCCCCTACCCTTACTCCCTTTGGCTCCTCCCCCCTTAGCCCTCCCCCGTTACTCCCTTGGCCCTCCCCCTTAGTCCTCCCCCTTACCCTTACTCTCTTGGCCCTCCCCTTAGTCCTCCCCCTTACCCTTACTTCTTGGCCCTCCCCCCATAGCCCTCCCCTTACCCTTACTCCCTTTAGCCCTCCCCCTTAGCCCTCCCCGTTACTCCCTTGGCCCTCCCCCTTAGTCCTCCCCCTTACCCTTACTCTCTTGGCCTCCCCCTTAGTCCTCCCCCTTACCCTTACTCTCTTGGCCCTCCACCTTAGTCCTCCCCCTTACCCTTACTCCCTTGGGCCCTCCCCTTTAGCCCTCCCCCTGACCCTACTCCTTGGCCCTCCCCCCTTACTCCTCCCCTTGTCGGTGGGTCCTGAAAAATCTCCGTTTGGAGGTCAAACAGCCCTCCCCCTTAGGCCCCTCCCCTCCGACTCCGACATCCCTACCCCTTCATGTGAACACACAAAATGGAGGGGGAGGGGCCAAAGGGTGAATTGGGGATTGGGCGTGGATTCATGTCAACACACTTTAGAAAGCCAGACTGTATCTGCTGTTATCAGCGATGATCCAAAACCAGAACCTGGTCTAATGTGTCCTTTGGGTTCTTTGTCGTGGTTGGCTAACCCTCGTACTCATGTCATTCGTTTTCTGTGGAAATCTTCACCCATCTCCTCCACAACAGTTGCACCATGAGCTACAGACAGACAGAGCAGGTCCAACAGTGTGTCAGCAGATGTGCTCGTATGTGTCACTGTGTCTAAAAGGTTCTTTTTCCGTCCACATTAGAACACACAACAGGAGAAACTTTAATAGGCCCTTTTCCACCAAAAGCCCAGGAACTTATTTACCAGGAACATATCTGGGTAAAAGAACTCCTGGTAATTGCGTTTCCATCGGACCCCAAAGTTCAGGGTAATTTTTGTAATTTTGGTAATTTTTCAGGTTGATGATGTTTGATGGAGCAGTAACAGAAAGTGCAGTCCAGTTCATGTCCATTCACAAACTGAGCTCTAGTCAATAAGTGACACAGTACTGGAAGTGGACGGTTTGGGTTTAACGTTTTACTGGTTGTTGAATCACTTAATTCATCTGGAAACATTTTAATGAAGTTAACCATCATTACATACCTTAATTACTATATTCTTGTCATAGCTTCTCTTTTGGTCCATTTTCCGAAGTATCAAATACAAAGCTTGTGGAAATTAAATAAATGAATCAAATATTGGCGGGTGAACAGAATGTGGAAACACTGGGAGTGTAGTCCACCACTCAGAGTTCGGCAGCACACAGCCCCGCCCCTAAGAGCTCCTGTAATCTGAAAAGTACTACCTCTAGCGCTGTGTATTGACAACAATCTGGTGATATGATACAAATCACAATTATGGAACACGATACGATATATCACGATATATCATGACACTGTTAAAAAGGTAATTTTTTTGTTCGTTTCTTTTTTTTTTTTTAAATGACTATTTCCTTGAAGAATTGAATTACACCAGAAATCTGCACAAATACTAAACACATTTTTATTGGATCCCAACAGGATCTAATGTTATATCACAGAATGTTCCTGTGTTCAAACTGAAATTCTATTTTACAGACATTCCAGTTTCAGATCCTGTTCAAATGTCAGATTCTATTAGTTCACAACTAACATCAGAACATTATTTTTGTGCAATTTCAACAAAGGAACGAACATTATTTAATAAAAGAGTGTTAAATAATAATAAATAAAATGTAAACAAAAAACAAAATGAACCTCCACAATATCTGCATTTGAATAAATACCTAAAAATATCGATACAGTACTTTTAATATCAATACAGTATCGTGAAATGAAATATCGTGATATATTGCAGAACCGATATTTTCTTACACCCCTAACTACCTCCCTACCAGGAACTTCTTTGGGGAAAGTTTGGGGCCGAGGGAAAGTTATTTACCCGGGTAATTTTCGGTGCAAACGCACCAGGGTTTTTGACAGTTCAGGGTAATGCTCAACATTCCTGCAAAAGTTCCTGCGGAGGAAAAGGGCCTAATGCTGTTTTTTTTTCCCCAGGCTCTCAGACTTGTTTTTCAACCCTTATTTTTCAAACTTCCTCTTATAATGAATCGTTGCTGTTACAAAACATGTCCTCTGCTTCATCATGTGTAACTCAAGCAATAAACAGAGCTGATGCCTTTAATCCCATGTGTGTGGAAGGTTACTGGGCTGTGGAGGGGTTCCTCCAACAGACTGAGGGACTTTTAGATTATAGTTTCAGATTTCTCACCCACAACTTCTGAACTCACGAACCAAGCAGATAATGAGAACGTCAAAGACATTCAAAGTCAGAGCCCGAACCTTTAGATGACAGGCTTTATTCCATGTTATTGAGATGCATTAAAGAACAATTGACAATGTTTTATAGATTTAAAAGACTTGTCGCAAAGTAAATTCTGCAAAGAGTGAAGCTGTGACCCTGCAGAAACACTGGGCTCCAACTGTAGATGTAGGCTGGATTCATTCTGTGGGAGGGGCAAAGATGGACAAATGAGGTCATCAGGAGGACAGGACAGGGTGGACGTTTGGGACGTCGGGTTCAGACGTGTGCAGAGCAAGGTTCTAATAGTTTTGGATTTTTTCATTCTAGTTTAATTTTATTTAGTTTGGACTTTTTTTCTCTAATTCAGTTTGTTTTAATTAGTTTTTAGAGCAGGTTTGCTAGTTTTTATTAGTTTTCAATTTTTGTAAATGCTCAGTTTTAGTTTAGTTTTAGTATTCATTTTAGTTTAGTCGTCTCTTTTCTCTCTTCTCTGCGTCGTATTCAAATAAATCCCAGACAGGACTCTGCTGCTTTCTCCCAACTTGTGGTCTCCATGTTTCCAGGTAGAGTGGGGACCAGAAGACGACTGGAAACCACAAGTGAACACAAGTGACGGAGCAAAAAGTGTCGTATGGTGCCGCTAGCTAAAACTGCGAGAGCGAAATAAATCAATTTCGTATCAATCTGACATTGACAAAGATGAAAATGAAGGGAATTTTATCCATAATTTTTATGTGTTTAGTTAGTTTTGTAAACATACAATACAGTTTCAGTTAGTTATGGTTTTTTTTTCTTTTAATTATAGTTTTTATTTATTTCAGTTAACGAAATGTTTTTTCAATTCTAGTTTTAGTCATTTCGTTAGTTTTCGTTCACGGTAATGACCTGATGCAGAGGGCAGATGGTGAAGACATCGGTAGATGGATGATGAAGATGGAGGTACCAGGAAGGAGGCACAGAGGAGGTTTATGGATCCAGAACAGGACTGGTCAACCTGCGGGACCCTTCCTCCTCCTGTAGTGGCTCCTCCCTTTACTGCGGTCAAACCAGCTGCTAGCGTTTTTCTGTGCACTACTCATTGGACAGTTACAGAAGATGAGCTGCATGGAGTGAATGTGCCTTCAACTAAAGGAAGGGCTCATTTCTGCTCTACGTTAAGACGCAGACGGACGCAGGGTTCTGTCCGTCCTTTGTTTATTACTCACCTCATTCTGTCCGTTTTGCGGGAGCTTGCGGATGTGAACCCAGATGGAGAATATGGAGCAGTACAACTGGGAACTGTGGAGGCAGTGTTGAGTTTGGAAGAGAATCATTTCCATAAATAGTGATACTTTTCATAGAGCGACTGTATGAGTATGAGTACTGTGTACTTTTGGAGTAATCCTACAACAGATTCCCTTCCAAGCTCCAAAGGTGTGCTTTTTCATCTGAAATACGCTTTATGACTAAATTCAATGATGAATAAAATTCAGTTTTCCAATAAGTACCTCGTGAATTTGGTATATTTGGTATTAGTACTTCATATACTATTAGCACAAATACTATGAACTACTTATACTGTGTACTTTTGGAGTAATCATACTCAAAAATCCCTTCCAAGCTCCAAAAGTGTTAGTTTTTTCGTCTGAAATAGGCTTTAATACTGAATTCAATGATGAATAAAATTAATTTTTCCAATAAGTACTGCGTGAATTTGGTATTTTTGGTATTATTACTTCATATACTATTAGCACATATACTATGAACTACTTTTACTGTGTACCTTCAGAGTAATCATACTCAAAAATCCCTTCCAAGCTCCAAAAGTGTTAGTTTTTTCGTCTGAAATAGGCTTTAATACTGAATTCAATGATGAATAAAATTAATTTTTCCAATAAGTACTGCTGTGAATTTGGTATTTTTTGGTATTACTACTTCATATACTATTAGCACATATACTATGAACTACTTTTACAGTGTACCTTCAGAGTAATCATACTCAAAATCCTTTCCAAGCTCCAAAAGTGTTAGTTTTTTCGTCTGAAATAGGCTTTAAGACTAATTCAATGATGAATCAAATTTATTTTTCCAATAAGTACCTCATGAATTTGGTATATTTTGGTATTAGTACTTCATATACTATTAGCACAAATACTATGAACTACTGTTTACTGTGTACTTTTAGAGTAATCATACTCCTGAATCCATTCCACACTGCACTTCTGTGGTATTCAGTGGTTGTAACAGATAAAATGTAAAAAAAATATTAAAACTTTTAGAAGTTTATAAGCTCTGTTATTTCTTGTGGCTCCAGACTTTTTTTTTTTTTTTTTGGGTGGAAGAGGGAGGGGCCAAATGGCCTGACTGATAATGAATGGTTGCAGACCCCTGAGCTAGAAGATGGAGGGGGGAACAGGTCAGAGGGAAGCAGCTGATGGCTGAAGGGAGCAGTCACGAGGTGGGTGTGTTGAAACAGAAGCTACTGTTTATAGAAATGAAAATCTATTCAAATACATGTTGATTCAGTTAGGATTTAACTAATTAATACTAAACCAATTTTGTTTAAGAGGAAAAAATAAAGAAGTTAATTTGACTTGATTTCCTTCATTTTTAAACGAGGCCACATGTTTTAAGGTGTGTTTAAGGGTTCACTGTTCACATGACTAATGTTATTATACGTAGCTTTACTGGAGACACTGATCAACATGAACTTAAAAAATATTTTATACTAATTTATGACCCTAGTTGGATGAACAGGAAATCACCGTATAGACCAGGGCTCTCAAACTCATGTTCTTTCAGGTTCCACATTCAGCCTGATTTAATCTCCAGTGGGCCAGACCAGTAAAATAAGAACAGAATAACCTATAAATAATGACAACTACAAGTTTTTGTCTTTGTTTTAGTGCAAAAAAACCCTGATTAAATTATGAAAATACTTACTTTTATAAACTATCCAAACAAAAAAGATGTGAATAACCTGAAAAAACTGAAATTTCTCAAGAAAAATAAATGCAGTTTTAACAATATTCTGCCTGAACTTATCATTTCTCCATGTGCATAATGGATCAGATCTACAAAGACACTGTTGTTCGTCCATCAGTCTCCATGACGACTTTGACTTCAGTTTCTGTGGGTCCTGGAGTGGCTCGTCAGCCCTATTTTTGCCCTGAATTATCTGCCACAAAACACTAAACACTGAGGAACAGGAAGAAAAGAGTTCAAATGGTGCTGAATTTTCTTTAGACATTTCAGGTTGTTCATATTTGTTCAGGTTATTCACATTTATTGTTACAGGATAGTTTGTAAATGTAAATATTTTCATAATTTAATGTTATTTTTTGCACTAAAACAAAGAAAAAAAATTGAAGTTGTTAATTCAAGATTTTTTGCTTAATTTTAGATTTTTTTTTTTTTTTTTGCCTTAATTGAAGATTTTTTTTTACTTAATTGAAGATTTTTTTTTGCTTAATTCAACATTTTTTCCTTAATTCAGTCTAATTTTTTTTTTTTTTTTGCTTAATTCAATTCAAGACTGTGGAATTTTTGACAGTGCAAAAACATTCTACGGGCTGGACTGGAACCTTTGGTGGGCCGCATTTAGCCCCCGGGACGCATGTTTGTAAATGCAAATATTTTTATAATTTAATGATATTTTTTGCACTAAAACAAAGACAAAAATTTGAAGTTGTCATTATTTATAAACATAATGTAATATTTTTTACACATCAAACCAAGAGGAAAATCTGCAGTCATACTTTTTTGTGGGTTCTCCTGCTGTTCTTATTTGACTGTAGATCAGACTGATCTGTATGTGGAACCACAACTAAAATGAATTCCACAGCCTTTTGAAATTTGAAGTTGTTAATTAAAGATTTTTTTGCTTAATTAAAGATTTTTTGCAATATTTAAGATTTTTTTTGGCTTAATTCAAGATTTTTTTTTTTTTTGAAGCTAGGCCCCAGAGAGATGTAGCAGGCTCAGGCTGGGAAGCCCAGCTCAAAGCAGATATAGTTAGCCCAAAATCAGATATAAAGTCCACAGTCCTCAAAAGTTTGTGCAGTATTTCCAGAAAAAAATAAAATTTGCAACTTCTAAAACCACGTAAAATGCAATAAAATCCATTAAGATTACAGAATTGAATTTTTTTTTTTTTTGCGTAATTCGACATTTTTTCCTTAATTCAAGCTTTTTTTTTGTTTGTTTTGTTTTTGCACTTAAACAAAGAAAAAAAATGAAGTTTGTATTATTTATAGGCATTATGTAATATTTTTTTTCACATCAAATCTAGAAGAAAATCTGCAGTCTTTCTTTTTTGTGGTTCTTCTGCTGTTCTTATTTGACTGTAGATGAGATTGGTCTGGATGTGGAACCAACTAAAATGAGTTCCACAGCCTGGACTGTGGAATTTTTACACTTTGTAAATCCCAGGGGCCGGACTGGAACCTTTGGTGGGACGCATTTGGCCCCCGGGCCGCATGTTTGAGACCCCTGATGTAGAATAAACAGAGTACAGTCTGCAGTAGGCCTAAGCAGACACCAGAGGGCACCGTTGGTTCAGGATTCCAGGCCTTTGTTTGTGACGGTGACCCAGACTTTCCACTGCTCCAGCCTGTTCTGTCTCCTCCAAACACTCCAACCATGTTCCTTCTGTTCGTCTGTGTTTAACTCCAGCGTCTTGACAGAAGCAGAGTTTCCTCAGAACCCTCTTCCATCCCTCTGTCCTTCCATAATTGAATCAGCGTGTTCATGTTGTAAAGGGCAGGTTGAGTTTCTCCAGACCCCTTTGTGCTCCGGCCTTTGGAGGGTTCCACTGAACCTTAAACGCTTCCTCGCCTTCCGTTAATGAGGACAGAGGAGAAGCCTTTGTGTCGCTGCAGGAGTGAAGAGTCAACCTGTGGGTTCCATTACCCTGATGGCTCTGATGTGATCAGATATGGACAGTGGAAGTTTCCGATCCACAATACGACGGCTGAGCGATAAAACACAGAGGATGAACTCGGCCTTAGAAGGCGGGGGTGTGAATGCTGAAGTGAGAAGAAGCAGTTCTAGACGGGGATGGATGGTGGACAGAGACGCCTCATCAACTCCTGTTTGTTTTTTTTTTTTTTTAATTCTTTTTATTGGGAAAAGCACAATTTACAAAACTTCTGTTACTTGCACAGTTAAATTTCTACACATCACATAAAAAAAAGGCTTATCTGAGATTTTTGGTCATATAAAGAACTTTTAAAGCAAATAAAGAAAAGTGAGCTGGAAGAGAGGGCTTACTCCATTACTTCAATGAAAAGACAAGACCAGACTCTATAAGGTGTGAATGTTTACATCAGTCTAAACAGAAGTGTTTCACATGTAAAAGTATTCACATCACCCATGTATTCATTTCACATCCATGACAAATTTAACATAGTTTCCATTTTGACCAAATAGTGAAAAAGATTCCTTTTGACCCGTAAAACAAAATGTCCACTTCTCCGAATGTAAATGTCCTGTACGATGTTGAGCCATTCTTCTGTTGTGGGTGCTTCAGGCTTTAACCATTTTCTAGTGGTAGTCTTTTTACTCGCTGCCAAAAGCATTAGCAACAGTTTTTTATCTTTCAGAGTCCAGTTCTCACATGAAATATCTCCTGAGTATAGGGCTTCACACTTACAAGGAATTTTTTCAGTAAAAATGGGATTTAAATGTTCACACAACTGTTCCCAAAATGGTTTAATCAGTGGACAACTCCAGAAAATATGATAGTGACTGGCATTCATTGTCCCACAGAGTCTCCAACAGGTGTCTCCTCTGCCCTGAAGTTTTTTCTGGGCTGGAGTTACAAAAAATCTAACAATACTTTTCCAACAGAATTCCTTCAAATTGCTGGAGCTTGAGGTCATCCATTGTTGTTTGAGGATCTCTTCCCATCTGTCCACTGGTATAACTAGATTTCCTTCCTTCTCCACTTATTTCTAATGTGGTCGTATCACCCTTTTTAGACAGCAGAATACTGTTGTATAATCTGGAAACAACTTGGTGCATGAATCAGATTTCAACAAGAACTCCTGTTTGTTTTTTATTGTGGTTTAGGTGATCCAGTCTGACCAGAAAGTCTGTCTGGAACAATAACAATATGAACTAGTGCGTTGACCCGTGGAGAACCACAGGTTCTGGATCAGGGTGTCAAACATGCGGCCCGGGGGCCAAATGCGTCCCACCAAAGGTTCCAGTCCGGTCCATGGGATGAATTTGCAAAGTGCAAAAATTCCACTGTTAAGGCTGTGGAACTCATGTTCGTTCAGTTCCACATTCAGCCCAGTTTGATCTCCAGTGGGCCGAACCAGTAAAATAATAACAACGAAAAAAGTAAAATTATATGATGATCAGGTTTACATCTACAAAGTTTCCTTAAAAATCTAATTAACATGAACAAATTGAATTGTCAAAAGAAAAACAAGTGCAATTTTAACATTTTAACAATATTCTGCCTCGTCTTTATCAGTTTGTCATTTGCACAAAACAATCACACAAAACATTTAGTAACAGGCAGGATATTGATAAAACTGCATTTACTTTTCTTAACACATTTCCGTTTGTTCATATTTGTTCAGGTTATTCACATGTTTTGTAAAAGTATAGTTTGGTAATGTAAACATTTTCATGTAATTTTACTTTTTTACACCAAAAAATTTGAGGTTGTCATTATTTATAGGTTATTCTGATCATATTTTACTGGTTCTGACCCACATGAAATCTAATTGGACTGTATGTGTGTGTATGTGGAACCTGAATTAAAAGGATTCTGACACCATTTCACAAATTCATCCCCGGACCGGATTGGACCCTTTGGCGGGCTGGATTTGGTCCCAGGGCCGCATGTTTGAAACCTGTGACCTACAGTCAAATAATAACAGCAGAATAACCCACAAAAAAGGAATGACTCCATGTTTTCTTCTCGGTTTTATGTGAAAAAAACATTATATTATGTCTATATATAATGACAACTTCAAATTTTTTGTCTTTGTTTTAGTGCAAAAAATAATATTAAATTATGAAAATATTTACATTTGCAAACTATCCTGTAACAATAAAATGTGAATAACCTGAACAAATATGAACAACCTGAAATGTTGAAGGAAAAGTGATAGTGTCTTTGTAGATCTGATCCAGAATGCACATGGACAAATGAAAAGTGGAGGCAGAATATTGTTAAAATTGCACTGATTTTTTAAGAAATTTCAGTTTTTTCAGGTTATTCACATCTTTTTTGTTTGGATAGTTAAAAAAAGTAAGTATTTTCATAATTTAATAGGGTTTGTTGCACTGTAACAAAGACAAAATATGCAGTTGTCATTATTCATAGGTTATTATGCTATTATTTTACCGGTCCGGCCCAGTTGAGATCAAATCAGGCTGAATGTGGAACCTGAAAGAACAGGAGTTTGAGAGTCCTGTTCTAGGTCCTCTGATCCAGTCCAGTCCTTTCCTTTCTTTCCTTTCTCGGTCATTTTCAGTTGAACAACCTCTCAGCTGACATGTCTGGTAACAAGGTCCTACTGTTTATCTGTTGCTAGGTAACCCACTTCAATGATGATTCTATGATTCTGGACTTAGTGACGTGATCGGCCGTTGTAAGGCTACTGCAGCGGGTCCAACCTTTTTTACTCCTGACCCCATTTTAACATCACAAATTTCTGTCGACCCCAGACATTCAAAACAGAGACTTTTTTTTTGTTTTTTTTTTTTGTTGCTAAAACTAATTTGTTTTTGATCCTGTAATAGTTTTTTATCCTCTGTTTCAGATCCAGGTTAATTTTAGAGGACATTTAGTCTATATAATGTCTGTTATTGTGGACGGAGGCAGTAAATCCAGGTCAGGATCTGTACAGTCAGTCCAGCTGTGATTTACAAGGAGGACAATTAATACTGAACAAACAAGAACTGAAACTATGAATTATGAAAGAGCTGCAGCATCTGAAACTGACCACAATGAACATTTGACAGAGAAACAGAACCACAGAGCTGCAGTTTCACAACCACAGTTTGTCTTTTATGGATTGGGATTGTCTCTTTTAACTCACCATATATTTTTTATTAGTAAGTTTTTGTTTTTATCAATTACTAGAAATTTCAGGCGACCCCATTTGAATTCCATGCGACCCCATATGGGGTCCCGACCCCAGGGTTGAAACACACTGGGCTACTGTATTCCAAATTCACTAATTTCTCCCAAAATATTGGTTCTATCGACTTACAGTTTCCACTAGTCTGTTCATTGACCAAAAATGCATAAGTCTGACAAACTGCAGCAGTCAACTCTGTGTGGATTTTGTGTAATGCCTGAGACACATACACACACACACACACACACACACACACACACACACACACCCACACACACACACACACAGTCCACCTCCCTTTTAATTCTACAGTTATTCAAAAAGAATGAACTGATTTCGAGACGCATTGCTTCAGTCCTCAAGCATCGTCATGGAATGAGTCAGTGACCAGTTGAAAGAGGAGTTTTCTGAGTTTATGTTCCTCCTCTGCCCACTAACCTGGATGAGTGTAAACACTGAATAACAACAGCATCGACTCAGTGGACGGTCATATACTGACACGTGTCTGTGTGGAATGGTCCTCTGGCGTTGACGCTGTCTGTGCTGCAGGTGGAGGACACACTGAACATGTGGAAGACAGGAAATAGAAGCTGATAGTCAGTGGAATACTGGGGACTTGGCTGGAGTTTTCTACTGCTTTTCCTTATGAAAATATTGCATAATGAAATCGATTCATTCTTTTTGACTTAAACTTTGTATAAATGTTAAACTGTGTGTTCTTCACATACCTGGTGAATCCATATTATTAGGGCTGTAAGAAAATATCGGCTCTGCAATATATCGTGATATTTCATTTCCCAATACTGTATCGATATTTTTAGGTATTTATTCAAATGCAGATATGGCGGAGGTTCATTTTTGTTTCTTCGTTTTTCTTTTTTGTTTTTGTTTTATTTATTATCATTATTTAACACACTTTTATCAAATAATGTTAGTTCTTTTGTTGGGATTGCACAAAAATACTGTTATGATGTTCGATATGAACTAAAAGAATATGAACATTTGAACAGGATCTGAAACTGTAATGTCTGTAAAACAGAATTTCAGTTTGAACACAGGATGGCTAAAATGTCTTTAGGGGGTCAAATGAGTGTCCATTTTTGTCAAAAAAAAAAAAAAAAAGTTGTCATAAATGCATAAAATTGTGTGTAAATAATGCTAATCCATTTGTGCACAGACTACTGATATTCTCTGACAGTGGAAGCTCTATTTTCATAAATATTGGATTTGGAATAGCACGTGTATGTGAAAACTTTTGCTGGTGGACGGACGTGACATTACCCATGATGCTCTGGTCAGTCCCAGTACTTTATTAGGAATAAACTTATAGACTTCCTATTGATAATTCTGCTCTTCTTCATAAATGTTGGTATTGTGGATCTAAAACAATCCCAGCTGACACAAAACACTAAATGTGTCAGTGGACGGATGTGACATGGTTGTTGTGGATCCCATCATACTGATGCTCTGCAGCCATGTCAGCGTTTACACTAATGATCCCTGTGCAAAAACTAGGAGCACTATTATTTATTGGATAGTTTAGCATCAGACTAAAGAGGAAAGAACATAGAATGTTCTTTCTGTATAAAAATGCTTCTTATTGTAAAACTGCTGATGTAAACAGTGCTGTGTGCCATTCTTCATGTATGTATTGGTGGAACAGAAGCAGGATGGATCAGCACCATACTCCAGATTGAACCTGTACAAATAAAACATGTGATATGGAGGAGAGAATCTGTAAGAAAAACTGGGGAATCCAAAGAAGAGAAGATTTGTTTTTCAGGTAATTCAGTTCAAATAGAACTTGTCCATTTGTGACATGAAATATAGCATTAATTGTGCTGAAATTGGACATTTTTGAGCTGAAAACATAGTTCATTGAGCATCAACATGTTGAACAGAACTGAAATCCTGTCCATTTGAACAACTGTCATTTACCAACACAAAGTTCCTTTGATTCACTGAGATGATTTATGATGCACAAAGACACAAATAAGACCTCTAAGAAAGTTTAGCTGAGGAACATTTTGTGATAGAATTAGATCCTGGTGGGATCAAATAAAATGTGTTTAATATTTGTGCAGATTTCTGGTGTACTTCAGTTCTTCGAGGAAATAATCATTTTAAAAAAAGAAACAAAAAATTACCTTTTTCAACAGTATCATGATATGTTGTGATATATCGTATCGTGATCCTAGTATCATGATTTGTATCATATCGCCAAATTCTTGCCGATCCACAGCCCTACTTATTATACAACACATATGAAAACAAAAGGACTCAGAAAAGGACCAAGGCTTGGCTGCAGTTTTGCGTTTCCAGACCTTTATGGTGAACAGCTCATACCAGGGGTTTGTTCAGTATGTTTATGGATTCTGCAGATAGAAGGAAACAGAGCTCTGTGGTGGTTTTTCTGATGAAGTCGAACCAGACGCCTGTATCTGCTCCTGCCTCTGTCCTTGGATAGACGCCACAGGCATAAATAGTTTGGAATCATCATTAAAAACTGTGAAATGTTCATGAAGAAGGAAAAAGTTTTATGGTTTAGGGATCAGAGGAAATGGTTCCTGCTTCAGGGGAAGTGCATTTGTGAACACCGGCCCCAGTGTGGTGCAGGGTCTAATAGTTTTGGAATAGATTAGATTGGAACCTTTGGTGGGCCGGATAGGAACTTTTAATGGGCCGGATTGGAACCTTTGATGGGCCGGATAGGAACTTTTGGTAAGATGGATTGGAACCTTTGATGGGCTGGATTGGAACCTTGATTTGCTGGATTGGAACCTTTGATGGGCCGGATTGGAACTTTTGATGGGCCGGATTGGAACCTTTGATGGGCTGGATTGGAACCTTTGGTGGGCCGGATTGGAACTTTTGATGGGCTGGATTGGAACCTTTGGTGGGCCGGATTGGAACTTTTAAAGGGCCGGATTGGAACTTTTGATGGGCCGGATTGGAACCTTTGGTGGGCCGGATTGGAACTTTTAAAGGGCCAGATTGGAACCTTTGATGGGCTGGATTGGAACCTTTGGTGGCCCGTATTGGAACCTTTGATGGGCCAGATTGGAACTTTTGGTGGGCCGGATTGGAACTTTTGGTGGGCCGGATTGGAACCTTTGATGGGCTGGATTGGAACCTTTGATGGGCCGGATTGGAACTTTTGATGGGCCGGATTTGGCCCCCGGGCCGGTTGTTTGACACCCGTGATCTAGACGATCAGTGAAGGTCTCCTACAGAGAGGACAGGGGGTCCAGTACCATCTTTATGCAGGACTTGAAATAAACCACATCTGTGTCCAGGTACTGTTTTTATTGGATCATTCAAACCTTTGTGTCAAACATTCTGTCATAAATGATGTTCAGGAACATTCCATGAACTGTCAAACGGTCACTAGTTCTGTTCAGAACAGATTTTTCCATCTGTTTTAGTTTGAGAAAATCTTCAAAGAAGTCGTTGCATGCGACCGTTAATGCGGCGACGAGCACGACGAACTCCTGGAAGTCCACCTCCCCATCACCGTTTTCATCCAGGTCCTCCAGGATACACTCCACCCTTCTGGGGTCGTTACTGACCTGCAGCAAACACACCAGGAAAAAAACAACATCAGTGTCCACAAAAAAAGGCTGTCTGAAAACAAGAGAAAAAAACTGAATCTGAAAAACGTACTAAAACAAGTGAAATATCTGTCCATGCAGCAAAAGGATTACACTGGACACGGGTTCTGGAATTCAGATTGTTTACTCCAGAGATAGGCAGGTTTACAGAAGTATTTACAGCAGGGCTCTCAAACTCATGTTCTTTCAGGTTCCACATTCAGCTCCAAATTTTTGTCTTTGTTTTAGTGTAAAGAAAAAAAAATCATTAAATTCTGAAAATGCTTACTTTTATAAACTATCCAAACAAAAAGATGTGAATAACCTGAAAAAACTGAAATTTCTTAAGAAAAATCAGTGCAATTTTAACAATCTTCTCCTCCACTTCTCATTAGTCCATGTGCATTCTGGATCAGATCTACAAAGACACTAAACACTGAGGAACAGGAAGAAAAGAGTTCAAACTGGGCTGAATTTTCTTTAGACATTTCAGGTTGTTCATATTTGTTCAGGTTATTCACATTTTATTGTTCAGGAGAGTTTGGAAATGTCAATATTTTCATAATGTAATGTTATTTTTTTGCACGAAAACAAAGACAAAAATTTGAAGTTGTTAATTCGAGATTTTTGCTTAATTTAAGATTTTTTTTTTTTTTTGCTTAATTCAAGGGTTTTTTTTGCTTAATTTTTTTTTTTTTTACTTAATTCAACATTTTTTCCTTAATTGAAGTTAATTTTTTTTAGTTTGTAAATGTAAATATTTTCATAATTTAATGTAATTTTTTCACTAAAACAAAGAAAAAAAAAACTGAAGTTGTTATTTCAATATTTTTGCTTAATTCAACATTTTTTCCTAAATTGAATCAATGTTTTTTTTGTTTTTGTTTATTTTTTTTTTGCTTAATTCAGTTCAAGACTGTGGAATTTTTGACTTTGCAAAAACATCCCAGGGGCCAGATTAGAACCTTTGATGGGACACATTTGGCCCCAGGGCCGCGTGTTTGAGACCCCTGATTTAGAAGGTTTGAAATAAGAATAAATGACGGTTTTAAGATGAGATTACTTCAAATGTAACTTTTTACAGCATTAAAATAAGTGAAATATACTAAATATAAACTGGCTGAGGTGGATAAAAGGATTAAAGTCTGAAAAGAAGAGGAGCAAGTAGAAAAAAACTATGAAAATAAGCATTTGATTGATCTGAAAATGACCACTTCAACCAGCAATCTAACCCAGGTCCCATGTGTTCCCTACTGAGGTCAACACCCACTGTGGGGTCATGTGACCAGTTAAGCACCAGTTGTTGGCCAGTATCCACCAGCATCTTCCAGTCACACACTAAGTGTATGTATTATTTATTATATTATATTAAATTGGACTAGATTCGATTATATTAGATTAGATTAGATTGGACTAGATTAGATTAGATTCAATTAAATTAGACTAGACTAGACTAGACTAGATTACATTGCATTACATTACATTACATTAGACTAGGTCAGATTATATTACACTAGATTAGATTAGATTAGATTAGATTAGATTAGATTAGATTAATTAGACTAGATTAGATGTCATATCCTTTGGACAGAGCCCTCAGGACAACATGCACTGCAAAAATCTGAATCTGACCCAGTGTATTTGTCTCATTTCTAGTCCAAATATCAGATCACACTTTAAATCAGACAGAATCACCTACAGAGGAACTGTTCAGTCAGATAGATGAACTGATTTACAGATAATAGATCTGGAAAATCTGATTTACACTAATTTGAACAAGATCATTTTCACTTGTTCCATTGGCAGATTTATTTGCTTAATTCTATTTTTTTTTTTTTTAAACTTAATTCAAGCCAAAAATTCTGCCAATGGAACAAGATTTAGATTTGTACAGTGTCCATACATGCATATATGCATACATACAGGAATCCTCTTCTATTGTTCTTCTATTGTTCTTCTATTGTTCTTCTATATACTCACTGCCATGAAATCCCCCAGTTCTTCCTGTAACAGGGTCTTCAGTTCAGATTTATTCAGCTTGTACTTGTCCCCTTCCTTTGAAGAATAGTTGTGGAACACAGCGACCAGGGACTCCATGGCATTCTGCAGCTCTGACATTTTCAGATTCTGCAGCTTGGACATGTTGACTGTTGATTATTTACACCTAGAAGGACAGTTGAACAGAACTGTTGAATAAAAAAACAACGTCATGGAAACACAGATGAGGTCAGCCCACAGAAGGGCCATCTATGGACTGTCGGTGTAAGACAGTCTGTGCGTTTCCATGACAACTTTTATTTCTGGTTTAATCTGATTAAAGGTTCGATCCTATTTCAGATGTCCATGTAAACACTTTATTCCAGCTGAAAAAGAAAAGTTGGGATTAAATTTAAACCAGATTAAAGTCACTGGTTTAACCCACTTTTAATTCCAGTCTAAATTCTTCCTGGACATGTAAAGCCTTTATTCCATTTGGACTTTATTCCTTCCATTCTGCACATGCTCAGTGTCTTGTCCTGTCACAGTGACGCACACATTCTGCGCTGGTGGAAGAATATGCACTGCAGTCTAGTCTTCCCAAAGCGTTCCAGTGGGCTGTTCTGATGGGATCTACCAGCCTGGAAAACCCTGAAGGAACAGTTCAACACTGGCTTTATTCATTCATTTGTCATGAACTAATGAGTTCCATAAATGGGCTAAACAGTTTGAACTGCAGTGCACTGATTGTCTTGTTCTCACAGCCCTTCTGTTAGCTTAGCTTAGCCTAGCTTAGCATAATGGCTTCATTCCTCTGGTCAGACGTAGCCAGGCTTTTAGAGGTGATTTGTTGTATTTTAGGAGTGATTTTGGTCAATTCAGTTCTCCCTAATCATTCCTTTAGTCCGCTGGGGTCAATATGATCACAAACTGAGGCTCAGATCATGGTCATGTGACTTACTGCAGGAAGAAAATCTGGGCAATAAAAACTAATTAAATTATATATATATATATATATATATATATATATATATATATTATATATATATATATATATACATATATATATATATATATATATATATATGTATGTATATATATATAAATACACACACATATATATATATACACACATTATAATATATATAATATATATAATATACATATATACACATATATATATTATATATATAATATATATATAGATATATATACATATATATATATTATAAATTATAATTAAAACGCTAAAGTAAAGCTAATTTAGCGCATGCATCCCTTCCAACAAAAACATTTTCCAACTTCCGTCAACACAAATGTCCCAAGATTGTATGAGTGCAGTAAGTCGCAGATCTAAAGAAATAATTAGGGAGAATCAGATTTCACAAAATCACTGACAAAAGACGACAAATCACCTTTAAAAAACTGGCTACATGTGACCATGGAAATGCAGTGACTATGCTAAGCTAAGCTAACAGAAGGGCTGCCAGAACAAGGCAACATGAGCACTGCAGCACAAAGCCTTCTGCTCACTTGTCTACCTCATTAATACCTCATGTAAACCTTTATTCAGGTTTAACATTTCCATGTAAACAGAAGAGAAAATACTTTAGTTCTGCATTAATTTCTTCTGTAAAAATAAAACAGATTTAAAAAACATCATGTATCTGTACCCAGTGTCTGTTTCAGACAGTGTGTAATTGTCCTCCATTACATTTAAACACTGTGACTCCAAAAGGACACTTCAGAATGAATGGATTCATTGGTGGTGGACAGAGGTCAAAGGTCACTGTGATGTCATGTCTGTTCAGTCTACTCGTTTTAATATCTCATGAATGTCCTGATAGATTTTCTCCATAATTTTCCAGAAGAAAGACAGCATCAATTGTAGATTTTTTATTCAGGGAAAAAATTCAACATGACATTAACAATGGTGGTTAAATGTCACAGAATTCCTCTCCCAAAATAACCTCCTTGACATCAACCAATCTGGCTTCAAAATCGGCCACTCCACTGAAACGGCTCTGGTGTCTGTGACAGAAGCCCTGAAAGAGGCTAGAGCAGCAGCCAAGTCTTCAGTACTCATTCTACTGGACTTCTCAGCAGCATCTGACACTGTCAGTCACCATATCCTGTTATCCATACTCTGGAACATGGGCATCACAGGCCACGCACACTCCTGGTTTCAATCTTACCTTACTGGTCGGTCCTTCAGTGTGTCCTGGCTAGGGCACACATCAGCAGTTCACCGCCTCACCACGGGGTCCCCCAAGGCTCTGTGTTGGGCCCCCTCCTTTTTGCCATATACACCACCTCACTCGGTCAGATCATCCACTCACACGGCTTCTCATATCATTGCTATGCTGATGATACCCAGCTCTATCTGGCATTCCCACCTGATGACTCCACAGTCTCAGCGCGGATCTCAGATTGTCTCTCTGACATATCTGCATGGATGAAAGCCCATCACCTTCAGCTGAACCTGTCCAAAACTGAACTGCTGGTCTTCCCAGCTAAGCCAACCATACAGCAGGACATCTCCATCTGTACTGACTCCTTATCTCCGGCTCCTACCAGTGTAGTACGAAACTTGGGAGTCATGATTGATAATCAGTTGACCTTCACAGATCACGTTGCCTCCGTCACCTGATCATGTTGTTTCACTCTGTTCAACCTAAGAAAGATCAGGCCATACTAACCGAACAGGCCACCCAGCTCCTGGTGCAGACTATGGTTATCTCCTGCCTTGACTACTGCAATGCTCTTCTAACAGGCCTCCCAGCTTGTGTTGTCCAACCACTACAGATGGTCCAGAATGCAGCAGCGCGTCTGGTCTTCAATCAGCCTAAAAGGGCACATGTCACCCCCTTACTCATAGAGTTACACTGGCTACCCATAGCTGCCCGCTTCAAATTCAAATCTTTAATCCTAGCCTACAAAATTCTCAGTGGGTCTGCTCCTGTCTACTTAGGTGGACTGATAAAAGCTTATGTTGCCCCACAACCACTCCACTCGTCTGGGGAATGTAGTCTGGTGGTCCCCAGACCTTGTACAAGACAATCCAGGCTCTTTTCATGGGTCGTTCCACGTTGGTGGAACGCTCTACCAAGTACTATGAGAACAGAGGCATCCCTGCCTATCTTCAAGAAGCTCCTGAAGACCCAGCTCTTCCAGGAGCACCTCCTGTCCTAGCACTGTCAGACATTCCATTTTAAATATTCTAATAAAGTTCTTCCCAGGATTATCACAGATTTTCCCAGGATTATCTCTGGACCTGCTGCGGTGGTCCTGCCTCTCTCCTGCCTTCATCATCACCACTCACTTATCCTCAGCTGCCTCCATGTGTCTCCCCTACTCCCCCCTTCTCCCCTCTCCCCAGTCTCTTTCTCCATCGCTCTCTCTTTTCTCTTTCTTTACTCTCTCTCTTTAACCCCAGCTGGTCCTGTCAGTCGTCCATCCTCCAGGAGTCTGGGTCTGCTCCAGGTTTCTGCTGTTAAAGGTAGTTTTTCCTTCCACTGTCACCAGTCACAAGTGTTTGCTCCTGGAGGATTCTGTTGGGTTTCTGTAAATTGGTTTAGAGTCTGGTTTTGACCAACTCTATATATAAAGTGTCATGGGATAACTTTTTTGTTGCAATCTGGCGCTATATAAATAAAATTTGATTGATTGAGTGATTTGATTGGTTTTCCCCTGTAAGTCGCTTTGGAAAAAAGCGTCTGCCAAATGCATAAACATAAACATAAACATAAACATAAATGTGAAAATGATGAAATGAATGAGAAAACATCCACTGGTAAAAAAAAAAAAAAAAAAAAAGAACTGTGACTTCAACTCACACTGAAAACTGTTTTCTACTGTCCAGTGAAATACACAGACATTAAACAACAAACAAACAAACAATAATAAATCAACAAATAAATAAACAAACAAACAAATACATGAGAGTGTTCATGAGGCCACACATTGGTTTCCATTAGAGACTCCTGTCTGGTTTGAATACAGTGTGGGTTAGGGTTAGGAACAGGGTTAGGGTTAGGAACAGGGTTAGGAACAGGGTTAGGGTTAGGAACAGGGTTAGGGTTAGGAACAGGGTTAGGGTTAGGAACAGGGTTAGGAACAGGGTTAGGGTTAGGAACAGGGTTAGGGTTAGGAACAGGGTTAGGGTTAGGAACAGGGTTAGGAACAGAGTTAGGGTTAGGAACAGGGTTAGGAACAGGGTTAGGGTTAGGAACAGGTTAGGAACAGGGTTAGGGTTAGGAACAGGGTTAGGGTTAGGAACAGGGTTAGAACAGAGTTAGGGTTAGGAACAGGGTTAGGAACAGGGTTAGGGTTAGGAACAGGGTTAAGAACAGGGTTACAGTTAGGAACAGGGTTAGGGTTAGGAACAGGGTTGGGAACAGGGTTAGGGTTAGGAACAGGGTTAGGATTAGGAACAGGGTTAGGATTAGGAACAGGGTTAGGAACAGGGTTAGGGTTAGGAACAGGATTAGGGTTAGAAACAGGGTTAAGACAGGGTTACAGTTAGGAACAGGGTTAGGGTTAGGGTTAGGAACAGGGTTAGGAACAGGGTTAGGAACAGGGTTAAGACAGAGTTGGGACAGGGTTAGGGTTAGGAACAGGGTTAGGAACAGGGTTAAGAACAGAGTTGGGAACAGGGTTAGGGTTAGGAACAGGGTTAGGAACAGGGTTAGGAACAGGGTTAGGGTTAGGAACAGGGTTAAGAACAGGGTAAGGGTTAGGAACAGGGTTAGGGTTAGGAACAGGGTTAGGGTTAGGGTTGGCCTTAACCCAAAGGCCTAAAGTTACTTTGAATGTTTGGCTTAAATTCTAAACTGTAACCTGATTTGTGTGTTGAAGGTCAGGAGCTGCTCCTTTAAACCTCTAACCTTATCCCTGCCGTTCCTCTCAGACACCTGAGAACCTGCTGGGGGGGTTCGCTCTTGTCACCTCCAACTGCATGAACCAGCGGAGCACAAAGGACGGACCCCCTGCAGGGCACATGGGCAGCACAGCACTTCTAAAGCTTACATTAAGTTACAGCCAGGTTTAAGTCCATCCACTGAAGTGGACCATCATTCAGAATCTAAAGGACACTGATGCACCAGTACAGACAGACCCGAGGAGCTGGACTGGAAGAGTCTGTTTACACCAGGGTTCCCAAACTCATGTTCTTTCAGGTTCCACATTCAGCCTGATTTGATCTGCAGTGGGCCGGACCAGTAAAATAAGAACAGAAGAACCTAGAAATAATGACAACTGCACATTTTTGTCTTTGTTTTAGGGTAAAGAAAAACCCCCCATTAAATTATGAAAATATTTACATTTATAAACTATCCAAACAAAAAGATGTGAATAACCCGAAAAAACTGACATTTCTCAAGAAAAATCAGTGCAATTTTAACAGTCTTCTTCCTCCACTTCTCATTAGTCCATGTGCATTCTGGATCAGATCTACAAAGACACTAAACACTGAGGAACAGAAGAAAAGAGTTCAGACTGTGTTGAATTTTCTTTGGACATTTCAGGTTGTTCATATTTGTTCAGGTTATTCACATTTTATTTTACAGGATAGTTTGTAAATGTAAATATTTTCAGAATTTAATGTTATTTTTTGCACTAAAACAAAGACAAAAAAATGAAGTTTGTATTATTTTATAGGCATATTTTCAAAATAACAGCATAATAACCTATGAATAATGACAACTCCAAATTTTTGTCTTGTTTTAGTGCAAAAAAACCCCATTAAATCACAAAAATACTTACTTTTATAAACTATCAAAAAAAAAAAAAAAAAAAAAAAAACCCTGAAAAAACTGAAATTTATCTAAAAAAAAAAACTTATTGTTACGGGAAAGTTTGTAAATGTAATATTTTCAAAATTTAATGTTATTTTTTGCACTAAAACAAAGAAGAAAATTTGAAGTTGTTAACTCAAGATTTTTTTTTTTGCTAAATTTAACTTTTTTGCTAAATTTCAGATTTTTTTTTTTTTTTTTTGGCTTAATTCAACATTTTTTCCGTAATTCAAGCTAATTTTTTTTTTGCTTAATTCACTTCAAGACTGTGGAATTTTTGACTTTGCAAATTCATCCCACGGGCCAGATTGGAACCTTCGGGGGCCCACATTTGGCCCCTGGGCCGCATGTTTGAGAGCCCTGCTTTAAAGGAAAAGGAACTGGTGAGTCATGACTCTGCTGACAGAAGCTCCATCATATCAGCAGAATTATCCTCGACTGATCAGCGTTAATCACGTAACCTAACCCTAACCCTAACCAATGAGAAGTCACAGGTGCAGCTGATGAGGATCAATGTCACTGAGGTCGAGTAAACACCAAAGGAAAGGATGAAACGTTCATGAAAGCAGGGCTGTAGTCCTGTTTAGTTTGAGGTCTGTAGTTCAAAGCCACTCACCTCCTCAGATGTGGACCGTTCCTGCTGCAGGTGGACGAGGCTTCAGCATCAGCGGTCACCTCAGGTCTATATCCTCCTGTCACCTATGCAAATAACACAAGCCCCTCCCCCAGCAGCAGCATCACCTGCTCCACCCAGAGCCATAGAGAGAGAGAGAGTTACAACACACTTGATGTTGTTACAAACAGTGATCAGGTGGTATGTAAGCCTCAATAGTTCCAAACAAACAGTCCACTGTCCTGTTCTTCTACTGGACAGACAGCAGTGAGTGGGTTCATACAGGAAAATACACAAATGAAACACACACTAGTCTGTTTACAGCTGTTATGTCTCTGCTGTATATATGTTAGTGTCAGTTGTGTTTTGGTAACACTTTATAATAAGTACACACTATGAAGAATTAGTTGAGCATTAATAAATACTGAATTCATCATTTATAAAGCATATTTCTGACATAAATACTCATTAATATATGGTTTATAAGCACAGTTATAAATGTTTTACTCATCATTAATAAGCTCATCTACAATGTGCTTCATGATTGTATTTTCATACTTTATAAATTTTGGATTCAGCATTTAAACATTAAGTATTCAGACATGTACTAATGGTTAGTGGATATGTTAGTGTGTATTTTATAGTAACTCACACATTTATTTTCCAATGGATGTCCCATAAACAGTTATTAATACATGAATTCATTATTTCAGGTAGTTCTAAAGCACTTACTACTCATTAATTCAGTCTATGGTGTGAGCTCATCTGAAGTGTGCACTATCTGTGACATCTAAAGCATTTACAAATGAGATTTAAAGGTTGGCAATGAATAAAGACTCACAAAAGTCTGAGTTATTCTAACAAAGGAAAAACACAGCACATGGGATTATTGAAACAAACTGTATGACTGAATGATGAAGGATTATGAATGATTAGTAAAACCATTATAACTGTGCTTATAAACCATATACTAATGAGTATTCATGTCAGAAATCTGCTTTATAAACAATGAATTCAGTATTTGTTAATGCTTAACTAATGCTTCATAGTGTGGACTTATTATAAAGTGTTACCTTGTGTTTCTACTGTGTGTCTGTTAGTGTCAGTTGTGTTTCTACTGTCTGTCTGTTAATGTCAGTTGTGTTTCTACTGTGTGTCTGTTAGTGTCAGTTGTGTTTTTCAGTTGTGGGGTTGAAACCACTGACAGGACTGACTTTCATTCTGTCAACAGGTTTACATTTAGTCGCAGTTTTAACAAACGAGGACAAATCAAACTACTGACAAACATCACATGACACCATTTGGAAATGATAATAACTGACAAATAGAATCCAATCAGTGTCAAAGTGGACCCATATTTGGACCACAGTAAATGACACTAATGATCACATGACCTCAGCTGACAAACTGAAGCCAACACCAGCAGGTTTAACAGAACAACTGCAGTCAAACCCACAGAACTGCATTTGGACTAATGGTACCTTCCCTTAGAACAGGGCTCTCAAACATGCGGCCCAGGGGCCAAATGTGGTCCGCCAAAGTTTCCAATCTGGCCCGTGGGATGTTAGTGAGAAGTCAATAATTCCACAGTCTTGAATTGAATTATGCAAAAAAAAAAAAAAAAAAAAAAAAACTTGAATTAAGGCAAAAATGTTGAATTAAGCAAAAAAAAAAAAAATTAGCTTGAATTGAGGAAAAAATGTTGACTTAAACAAAAAAAATAGCTTGAATTAAGGAAAAAATGTTCAATTATGCAAAAAAATAAATAAAAATTTGCTTTAATTAAGGAAAAAATGTTTAATTAAGCAAAAAAAAAAAAAATCTTGAAATGAGGAAAAAATGTTGAATTAAGCAAAAAAAAAAACCAAAATCTTCAATTAAGCAAAAAAAAAAAAAAGAATCTTGAATTAAGCAAAAAAAAAAAAAAAACTTGAATTAAGCAAAAAATCTTGAATTAACAACTTCACATTTTTTCTTTTTTTAGTGCAAAAAATAACATTAATTATGAAAATATTTACATTTATAAACTATCCTGTAACAATACAAAGGGGCAAAAAACTGAACAAATATGAACAACCTGAAATGTCTAAAGAAAGTTCAGTCCAGTTTGAACTCTTTTCTTCCTGTTCCTCAGTGTTTAGTGTCTTTGTAGATCTGATCCAGAATGCACATGGACTAATGAGAAGTGGAGGAAGAAGACTGTTAAAATTGTGCTGATTCTTCTTAAGAAATTTCAGTTTTTTTTTTTTGTTTGAATAGTTTATAAAAGTAAGTATTTTCATAATTCAATGTTTGTTTGTTTTTATTTACACTAAAAAACGACAAAAATTTGCAGTTGTGATTATTTATAGGTTCTTCTGTCTTATTTTACGGGTTCGGTCCACTGCAGATCAAATCAGGCTGAATGTGGAACCTGAAAGAACATGAGTTTGAGAGCCCTGCCTTAGAACCTCCATCATTGTAGTTCTAGTGGTTCCATGTGAACCTCCATCTTTGCAGTTCTAGTGGTTCCATGTGAACAGCTGGACCAGTCCAACTATGGAACTCTAGGACTACAGCTGACCCCACAAAACAGTCGGATCAGATAGAAACGGATCCAAACGCAAACACAGACCAAAGAAAACAGAATTTACAACAGAAATGTCACTGATACAGGAAATAGACTGGACCAGTGGAAAGATGACCATATCTGATCAACTTAGAGCTGGAGTTGGTAGATCAGCACAAATACAAGTGAATGGGTTCAGACGGTGTTACACTCAATGTTTGGAACTATTGGCCCCGCCTCCAGAACCCAGAAGGAGCTCCATATTTTGTACACCAGTTTTTACAACAGGAGTCTATGGAAGTGTTGCAACTCTGTTTTCTGTACCACTCTGGTTCCACCATCACAGCTGTGAGGTCATAACAGAAGACGAGCGCACGACTTTTATAGCAGCGTTTTTACTTGTAAAGCAGGACAAACACCGACCATGACTATTTATGTGTGTGTGTGTGCATGTGTGTGTGTGTGCGTGTGCGCAAGACCATGAACTGTATGATAACGGTAGAACGATGAATTGATGGCGTTGATAAGAAAAATAAAGACATCAATCACACATATGAGCTGATAATCAATGACGTACATTATGTCTCTTAACATCTGCCTTTTGTATCGTTCTGTTCAACACTTTTTAATTTATTTTATTATTTATTTTCAAATTATACATTTACACAAACATGCACCCATACATAAGGAACTACACAGGCACAACATATACAAACAAATTATACAACAAACCTACCAACCGACCCAACCCCCCAAAAAAGAAGAAAAAAAACAAACAAACAAAAACAAACAAACAACAAAAAAACCACAACAACAAAAAGAACAACAAGATAAATAATGTTATCAGCTCCTCTTTCCAATACTCAGGGCTGATTCAGAGTTAATTTAATGTATATTAACAACACATTTCTCAGTCTAAAGGACATGGGACAGCAGGACACTGGCTGACAGCAGAGAAAAAAGGATTCCATTGTTGATGAAACAAATTAATTTGTCCATGAAGAAAACTGAATCTTTTCCAACTTTAAAAAGAAAAATAAATCATGCACCCATTGCACAAAAGTGGGTGGACGAGCAAGGTTCGAATAGTTTGGATTTTTCATTATAGTTCAGTTTTATTTAGTTTTGACTTTTTTTTTCTCTAATTCAGTTAGTTTTAGTTTGTTTTTAGTTAGTTTTCAATTTTTTGTAAATGCTCAGTTTTAGTATTAATTTTACTTTTTCTATATCTTTTCTCTTCTTCTCTGTCGTCGTATTCAAATCAATCCCAGACAGGACTCTGCTGCTTTAGTCTCCATGTTTCCAGGTAGAGTGGGGACCAGAAGACGACTGGAAACCACAAGTGAACACAAGTGTCGGACCAAAAAGTGTCGTATGGTAACGCTAGCTAAAATTGCTAAAGTGAAATAAACTAATTTCGTATCAATCCGACATTGACAAAGAACTAATGGAATTTTATCCATAATTTTTATCCGTTTTAGTTAGTTTTGTAAACACACAATATAGTTTCAGTTAGTTATCGTTTTTTTTTCTTTTAATTACAGTTTTTAGCTTACCGGCTGACAGGCTATTGTCGTCATGTGGCATCCATCGTCATCGTCGTCTGTCGTCATCGTCTGTCGTCATCATCTGTCGTCCAATACAAAAATTTCAATCTTCTTCTCCGAAACTACAATTCCGATTGACTTCAAACTTGGTATACAGTTTCTTTATGATGTCAACACAAGGGATTGAAATGATTTCAATCCGATTTGATTCTGGATTCGGTGCGACTTTGAAAAATGTTCCCATTATAACAGATAGGAAGTGGATTGATCCAATAAATCAGTATCAATGATATCAAGTGTGAATTTGAATTTTGTACAGATCTGATTGGAATGTGACCAAAACATGGGCTATTTCTGTAACAGAATAAATACACAGAACTGGGGGATAAATGGATCTGGATACATTTCCCAAAGCTTTTAATTTGGCCGGTAAGATACAGGTCCATTGGTCCGATTTTTATTTATTTCAGTTAACGAAAATGTTTTTCAATTCCAGTTTTCGTCATTTCATTAGTTTTCGTTAATGAAAATAACCTTGTGGCAGAGGTTGCTTCCACTTCTGTTCAACACTTTGACAAAAAAGCAACAGAAAATATGAATAACCTGAACAAATATGAACAACATGAAATGTCTTAATAGAAGTGCAGCTGAACCAACATTGTGCCTGGTACTAGATCTTCTGTGTGTTTGCAGATCCACTGTGACCTGTACATTATAATGAACACGTAGAAATGAAAACCTGAGGCACAATATTCTTAAACTTGCATTAATTTTCTTAAGAAATGTCAGTTTATTCACATTTTTAAGGAAACTTTGTGAAGGTAAACATTTTCATAAATCATTTACACATTTTTCGCTGCTCTTATTGGACTGGTTCAGTCTGTTTCAGATCATACTGGACTGAATGTGGAACCTGAACTAACATGAGCTGCACAGACCTGCAGTGAACTGAGGCATGAAGACTGAACTGGCATTTTCATACGTACACCTGTGTGTGTGTGTGGTGTGTGTGTGTGCGTACGTGTGTGTCTGTGTGTGTGTGTGTCTGTGTGTGCGTGTGTGTGTGTGTGTGTGTCGTGTGTCTGTGTGTGTGTGTGTGTGTGTGTCTGTGTGTGTGTGTGTCTGTGTGTGTGTGTGTCTGTGTGTGTGTCTGTGTGTGTGTGTGTGTGTGTCTGTGTGTGTGTGTTGTGTGTGTGCTGTGTGTGTGTGTGTGTCTGTGTGTGTGTGTGTCTGTGTGTGTGTGTGTGTCTGTGTGCGTGTGTGTGTGTGTGTCTGTGTGTGTGTGTCTGTGTGTGTGTGTGTGTGTGTCTGTGTGTGTGTGTGTGTGTGTCGGTGTGTGTGTGTGTGTCTGTGTGTGTGTGTCTGTGGTGTGTGTGTGTGTGTTGTGTGTGTCTGTGTGTCTGTGTGTGTCTGTGTGTGCACGTGCGTGTGTGCATGTGTGTGTGTGCGGCCACTATTATTTGAAACAAATACACTTTATTTACTTATTTATTGATTAATTTATTTTGATTATTTATTAATTAATTTATTTATTTACTCATGTATGTATTTATTTATTCATTCATGTATTCATTCATTCATGTATTTATTTATTATTTAATTTTTTATTTATGTATTATTTATTCATTTATTCTTTTTTTTTTTTGTTATTTATTATTTTAAACTTATTTCAGTGTTCATGGCACTTCCTTCACCTCTGTCAGTTGTGTCTAATCCTTCTCTGTCATATTATTGCATTAAAGGTCTGATTAGAACACAGACTGTTACAGTGAATCAGCTCATCAGTGCATTCAAAGCGTCTGTGTGTCTGTATTTCCATCAGTATCTCTGCTCACTGCTCTTTTGCATCAGTTTATATTTAACTGGAGCAGATCCCAGATCAGTCCACATTCTAAACTCAGGTGATCCTTTGGTTCATTGTGTGTCTGAGGGTCTGTACAGACTGAACCCATGTGGTCTGGCCTAGATTACCTTTAGAACCCTTTGGAACATCAGTTCAACTATGGGTCCACATGTGGACGTCAGACATGAAAGGGTTAATTAGTCCCGTCCCATCTTTATTACATTTTATTTTATGTTCATTCACATGTTTTTCTGTTGGATCCTGAATGTGAGGCGTGTCTGTAGTTGTGTTGTGTTCATCCTGTCTACAGTGAAAACATGTTCATAAATGTGAAGTTCTGCTGTTTTAGGTCGAAGTAAACGTCTCCATATTCACTTTTATTAAATCTGTTCAGGGACTGTTTGGCGTATGTCAGGGGTCTCAAACATGTGTCCCTCCAAAGGTTCCAATGCGGCCCCTGGGGCCGTTTTTTTCTAATTGCTTAGTTTTAGTTTTGTTTTTGTTTTTTAATCTCTTTTCTCTTCTTCTCTGTCGTCGTATTCAAATAAATCCCAGACAGGACTCTGCTGCTTTAGTCTCCATGTTTCCAGGTAGAGTGGGGACCAGAAGACGACTGGAAACCACAAGTGAACACAAGTGACGGACTGTGAAGCACCATATGGTGCTAAAATTGCACGAACAAAATAAACTGATTTCATATCAATATGACATTGACGAAAACTAAGGCAATTTTATCCATAATTTTAAAACATTTTAGTTAGTTTTGTAAACACACAATACAGTTTCAGTTAGTTATCATTTTTTCTTTTAATTATAGTTTTCATTTCAGTTAATGGAAATGTTTTTCAATTCTAGTTTTTGTAATTTCCTTAGTTTTCGTTAACGATAATAACCTTGTTCAGTATAATACAACCATGGGTCACCCTGTTAAACAACCATCAGCAGCATCAGCCTTTAAAAACAGCCTTATTAGACCTGTACTGCTGTTGAACTGAGCTCTGCACATGTTGAATAGTTAAACTCCCATCACGGACTGGGCAGATCTACAGGTATACTAAGTCGCTTTTTAGCTTACCGGCCGACAGGCCGTGAGCTGTTGTCGTCATGCGGCATCTGTCGTCTGTCGTCCGTTAAAAAACTTTCAATCATCTTCTTCCCCGAAACTACAATTCCGATTGACTTCAAACCTGGTATACAGCTTCTGTATGATGATGTCAACACAAGGGATTGAAATTATTTGGATCCGGATCTGATTCTGGATTTGGTGCCACTTTGAAAATTTCCCCATTATAACAGATAGGAGGTGGATGATCCAATAAATCAGTATCAATGATATCAAGTGTAAATTTGAATTTTTTACAGATCTGATTGGAATATGACCAGAACATGGGCTGTTTCTGTAATAGAATAAATACACAGAACTGGGTGAGAATAAATGGCATCTGGATACATTTCCCAGAGCTTTGAATTTGGCCGGTACGCTACAGGACCATTGGTCCGATTTATTGTTGTGTTCTCAGGTGGGTTTAGTACAACGGCCACTGTCCTACGTCCATCTACTGTCCCACACACTGTAAGACCGGATAAGTTGAGTTTACTTTAAAAATCTGAGGAAACTGGTTGCCTTAAAAAATTGAAGTAATGAGTAATGAAAACTTGAGTGTGTTCAACTGAAATGCTTGATTTGAACAGAATTGCTATTTTAAGTACAACACACTAAATGCCAAGTTCATTTAACTTAAAATTTGTTACATTGTCAATTGCTTTGTGGAATCATTAGACTTAATATCATCAGGTCATTGGACTCAATTCTAAATTGATTTAAATTAAAATCTTTTGCAATTTAAATTGCTTTATGAAATTATTCAACTTAAAATATTGCAGTGTGGATGGAAGTTAGGTAGGAAGTTAGCTCAGTGTAATTTGCCAGTACAGGAAGTGCTTTTAATTTGGCAAGGCATATAGATTTATATTGAAAAAGAACAATCCTAGCTGAACAGTACATCCATTGTTCTTCCTATGGCTCTGACTCATGGTGCAGCTCTACTGTCATGGGGTCAGGTTTCACAGGTTCAAAAAAAAAAAATGATGGCTTAGTCTCCGAACTATTTTCTGTGATTTTATTCAACACCACTCCAACCAGAATAAACGTGAAAAAAAAAAAAAAAAAAATACAGTACAAAAACAAAAATATATACAAGGGAAATACTATCCATCCTCACCGGAAGTCCACAGTCCTGAGACCAAACCCTATCTGCCCCCATGAAAGAAAAACCCCACACCAAACATTTTTGTTAACACATAACACTTTGTTCAGACCAGTTCTGGGCGGACAGCAGTGGAGGAACTGAAAAAAATACTGTAGAATACTGTCAAATTTTGCAGTAGCTTACTGTTTTAAATTTGCACCTTAAAGACCTCATCATTTACAGCATTATACTGTATTTACAAATAACAGCATGATACTGTACAAAATGTACTGTTTTTTTACAGTAATTTGTTACAGTGTATCGTTCTGTCTATTGTTCTATCGTTCTGTCATTCTATCGTTCTATCTGTCGTTCTATCGTTCTATCTATCTATCTATCGATCATTCTATTGATCGTTCTATCGTTCTATTCTATCATTCTATCGTTCTATCTATCGTTCTATCGTTCTATCTATCGTTCTATCTTTCTTTCTTTCTTTATTCATGATGAACTTGCAGATTAAAAAACAGAAAACGCTGTCATCAGAGTCGTAGTCTAGTTTTAGTAGTGAAAGACAATAATCAGTCCCCCAGAAAAACAAGATGATGCGATCGCATAATTGTTAAAGAACTTCACTTTGTGGTCGCATGAAAAGACAGAGGCACCGTTTTAGGCTCCAAAGCTTCATCTTGAGCAAGAAATCAATACAATTCATGAGACCGACAGAGCATTGATGAAAAGGTTCAGCCTCATCTCTCTTTTCTTCTACTTTCAGGTAACACTCTAAAACATGAGACACAGCAGGAAGTTTCATTTGCAGTTCCTCTGTTGATGCTTGTCGTGAAGCTCCTCGTACTGTAGAAGGTCAAACTCCGGTGAGTCGTTGTCCGGTCACTCCTACGCTCTGACTCCATTGCACCTGTTTCCTGTGTAAACGGTCTCTCAGACCAAACTATTTAGAAATAATAACACTTCGGTAATTATGTCAGATTTTTAAGCACACTTAATCATGTGATCATTTCTGAATCACAATTAAATAGGTCAACAATATTTTTCTAACAATAATTCCATGCATAATCAAGCATAGTGTGTGGTGTCAGAAATCAGTATTTTAATCAAAGATTCAGTATTTTAATCAAAGTATTACAAACCAGTATTTCAATCAATTCATTTTATATTCAAAAGTATCAATTTGCCTGCCAGAAGTTACATTTCAGTGCAATGTGATGGTTGTAATAGTAGTTGACTTTTTTTCCTGGAGACCCACAAAAGAACGAACATGTGTAGCCATCGAAAGAACACGTGAATTTATGGAAAGTTACAAAACGGGGCGGGCAGAAAGAACATGTGAGCTCATGGAAAGTTTTGGAAAATGTGGTGTACAAAAGAAGTACATGTGAGTGGAAATTTTTGAACATTCAGGGAAGTACTTTACTTTTTCTGGGAAAAAGTTACATATTTATATGATAATTAAACACTGGGAATTAGTTGCTTATATACGAGGGGTGACTGAAAACTTTTGAGCCTAACATAGAAAGGATTTAGATATGAAGACCAAATTTGGTCTGTGAAATCTTTCACATATCTTAATCCTATCCACTAAATTTCTTGGTCATTGCAATCTTTTTCCCTGTTTTACAGTTCCCTGAACTTTCTGTATCAAGTGTTTCCTGAAAAATGGACAAACTTGAGTATGGGGCTGTCATCAAGTACATGTACGTCCTTTGCCTTCTTTGGGGTTGGTGACATGGGATGTTTCCATTGTTCTGACTGCTCCTTGGTCTCAGGCTGATAGTGATGGACCCCAGTCTCATCCATAGTCACAAACCGGTCCAAGAAACTGGATGGGTTCGCCTCAAAGAGTGTCAAGTTCTCTGTTGACATTCTGCATCTGGTGTGTTTTTGTTCCAGAGTTAAAAGACGTGGCACCCATCTCGCAGACACCTTTGACATCCGAGTTCATCTCTGATTACAGGATCTGCTCACTCCTGTTAGAGGCCCAGTCTCTTGGCAATCTGATAAGTTGAGATATGGCGATCCTCCATGACCATGTCAAGGACAAGGTCAATGTTCTCAGGAGTTGTTGCTGTCAACGGCCTCCCTGACCTTGGTTCATCTTCAACATTGTCTTTTCCACGTTTGAACTCAAACACCCATGGTTTCACTGTGGCAGATGAAGGGGCATGTTCACCTGCTGTGTCCTGCATGTCCTCATGGATCTGAGCTGGGGTCATGCCTCTCAGCTGCACATACTTGATGACAGCCCCATACTCAAGTTTGCCCATTTTTCAGGAAACACTTCATACAGAAAGTTCAGGGAACTGTAAAACAGGGAAAAAGATTGCTATGACCAAGAAATTTAGTGGATAGGATTAAGATATGTGAAAGATTTCATGGGCCAAATTTGGTCTTTATCTTAATCCTTTCCATGTTAGGCTCAAAACTTTTCAGTCACCCCTCGTATATGTTTTGACCAATCCTGACAAACACCAAAAAGACCTTACCCTATCGGAGACGAGCTAAAAAGGAGGGGGTCTCTGACGTGACTAGATTAATGTTCAAAATATGATAAAAAGGGAAGGTAGGGGTATGGTTTATACCTAAAACCCAACCTACTTTTGGTCCAATAAAAGCTTCAGAGTTTGTCATGTCTGCTATGGATTGTAATTGTATCTCTCAACTCACCATATGTTTTTTATTGGTAAGGTTGTTCTTAATTTTTTATCAATTACTAGAAATTTAAGGCGACCCCATTTGAATTCCAGGCGACCCCACATGGGGTCCTGACCCCAAGGTTGAAAAACACTGCACTAGAGTGTACATTTGGAATTGTCTTGTTAGTTGAGTTATTGTTTTACATTTGTTTAATCCTTTTATCATCTTGATCCAAAAAAAGTAGAAACATCTACTGAATCCTATTGAAAGACTGAAATAAAACCTCAAACTGAACCCCTGACCCTTCACACCTGAGCGTGTGCCAATGCAGAAGCTGGAACTCTCACAGTATGAACCAGCCCACGACAACATCCTACACAGTTTTACATGATCCTTCAAGCTGGACAGTTTAGGCATTGAATATGGATCGGGAAATCAGGAGGGCAGAAAGACAGAAAACCTAGCCATCATATCGTCAAGATCGTGAACATCCTCAGGCTCCAAACACAGAACATGCTGCTGCACCTGTGGATGTGGGACAGCCTGGACCACCTTCCACTCAGGACCAGACTGAAGAAATAAGAACATGGTGATGCGTTACTGCACTGCAGAGACAGTTGTGTGTTGTGGTGAGGTAGACTCTGAACCAGACTTTGAAATGAGTAAACCCACCCAGACTCAGAGGAACCACAATCAGATCCGTCCACATAGTGAATGTGTTCCATAATGAGCATGTCTCATAACCACTTCAGTCATGTTCAGAGCCTGTTAGACATGCCCCCCACCCCAGTCTCCATCACATGTGCTTCCAACACCTGCTCCAACCCAGACAGGCTCAGCCCCAGCCAGCCCCCACCCCCCCAGTGCAGGTGCCCATCCCACCTGCACTGACTCAGATAGCTGTAACACCAGCGTCACCACATGTGCCTGTCACACCTGCTTCAACGCAGGTGCCCTAAGCGCCCCTTCCTCTCCAGATGCCCTAAGTGTCCCTTCCGTCCAGGTGCCCTAAATGCCCCTTCCTCTCCATGTGCCCCCCCCCCCCCCATGCTCCTCCTCCACTTCAAGCACCTGGCACCACTTATTATTTCACTGGTCCAGCCCACTTCAGATCACATTTGGCTAAATGTGGCCCCTGAACTAAAATGACTTTGACCCCCTGGACCTAATCCAATAAATGCACAAATATCTAAATCAATGAGATTATACACGAGTGATTAGAGAACATGTAGTCTATGTCATGACCACATTCAGCATCTCTAGTGGTTGTGAAAGACTGGTCCTTCTCCTGTTATTGCCTAAAAATCATACAGTTAAAACGTGAGCATGTGAGGAAAAAGTCTTTGTAGCATCTTTTTTTTCCTGTCTTTCCAAAGCATCTGGTCATGACTGAGGCCCAGACCATTAAAACGATACCTGAGGCAAGTGTGCTCATTTGACCATGGGGTTAGCATCGGGGTGAAACACTCCTGTGTGTTTTTAACCTACAAAACTGTGGAGTGGTGGGGTCACGACCTCCAGCTGGTCTGACATTAACCTGCCTGGCAGGAGTTTGTCAGAAGTAGAACTGCAGTCTTATCTCTGAGAGGACTGTGCAAAGCGACAGTTGACCTTTAACCCTGAAGATGATCCTCTTCTGTTGTGTCTACAATCAGGCATGCTCACAGATTACACATTTAGGTTGAATCCAAGGTTCTAATAGTTCTGGATTTTTCATTATAATTTAATTTTATTTAGTTTTGACTTTTTTTTCCCTCTAATTCCATCCATCCATCCATTCTCTTCCGCTATCTGGGCCGGGTCGCGGGGGTAACAGTCTAAGCAGGGATGCCCAGACTTCTCTCTCCTCAGACTCCTCCTCCAGCTCTTCCGGGGGGATCCCGAGGCGTTCCCAGGCCAGCCGAGAGACATAGTCTCTCCAGCATGTCCTGGGTCTTCCCCGAGGTCTCCTCCCGGTGGGACATGCCCGGAACACCTCCCCAGGGAGGCGTCCAGGAGGCATCCGAAACAGATGCCCGAGCCACCTCAGCTGGCCCCTCTCGACGCGGAGGAGCAGCGGCTCTACTCCGAGCTCCTCCCTGGTGACTGAGCTCCTCACCCTATCCCTAAGGGTGCGCCCAGCCACCCGACAGGGAAACTCATTTCGACCGCTTGTATCCGGATCTCCCTCTAATTCAGTTAGTTTTAATTCGTTTTTAGAGCAGGTTTTTAGTTACCTCTGCCAGGAGGTATTGTGATCACTTTGCTTTGTATGTTTGTTTGTTTGCATGTTTGTTTGTTTGCAACTTTAGGGGAAAACTCTTCCAACCATCTTTCTCAAATCTTCTCCACAGATAGGCCTAGGCCCTGGAACCAACCTATTTAATTTTGGGCCAAGTAGGCCAAAGTTCAAGGTCACAGCAAGGTCACAACATCTACAATTTTCCTATCTCTCATCATTGAGCAATTTTTGAGAATTCATAAAAAAAAATTCAAAACACTCTGATTAGCCTCCAATTGGATCCACCTGTAGCTTAGAACAATATCTTGTATCTTGCACAAAATTGTCCACTCCACTGTGGAATGTGGACTCTGTGGACATTTACATTTAACATTGAAAATCCCATTTACCACACATTTAAAATTAGAACTCAACAAATATTGATTGGAATTGAATCTAATTTGACAAAACATGACTGGTACCAAGCTTCAACTTTGTACGAAATATAGTTCCACTCCATTTCTCTTCCGTTACGCTCTGTTGACTTGTGTTATTTTTTATGCACCATTTTCAAATAAATAATTAAAAAACAACTACAGACCCCCTGTACTGAAGACCTATAGTTCAAATCTTTTAATTCAATCAAACTATAACTGTAAAAATGTAAAACCTATAAAAATGTATTACAGTTTTTGACTGCAATTTTTCTGCTGTATGGAACAACCTTGAAACTGTTTAATTTAAAAAGAAATAGTCGATCCACACATGCACACCGTTCAGGGTGCTTGGCGGAGGTCTGCGTTCTCTGAACACTTGTTTTCATTAGTTTTTGTTATTTTCAAAATGCTTAGCTTTAGTTTTGTTTTAGTTTTTTTTTAAATATCTTTTCTCTTCTTCTCCGTCGTATTCAAATAAATCCCAGACAGGACTCTGCTGCTTTCTCCCAGCGTTAGTCTCCATGTTTCCAGGTAGAGCGGGGACCAGAAGACACTGGAAACCACAAGTGAACACAAGTGACGGACCGTTAAATATCATATGGTGCCACTAGATGAAATTGCTTGAGGGAAATAAATCGCTTTCGTATCAGTCCGACATTGACAAAAACAAAAACGAATGGAATTTTATCCATAAATTTTTATATATTTTAGTTAGTTTTGTAAACACACAATACAGTTTCAGTTAGTTATCGTTTTTTTCTTTTAATTATAGTTTTTTATTTATTTCAGTTAACAAAAATGTTTTTACAATTCTAGTTTTTGTCATTTTGTTTGTTTTTGTTAACGATAATAACCTTGGTTAAATCAACATTTTGTTCTTGGCTTAGTGGCAGCATAATATATGAACAGGGAACATTAATGAGAACGTACCAACAACAGAGGAAAATAAGAGTCTGATCTTTTATCTAAACTGACAGATGTCTTTGATAGTTCCTTTAAATTTGACAGTGTTCATGTGAATATGGTATCCATGTGATTATGATCCTCCTAAACAATAGGGTATTTGGAACCAATGTTGGGATACGAGTTCCACTGAATAGCTATTTAACAAAAGGACGCAAACTGACACTTATCCGTTCTCAGTCATTTTGTTAAAAAGTTAAACAATAAATCTGAAAGCGTGAAGAAAATGTAAAGGCTGGTTTATGCGTACCGCGTCAGCTTCACACGGCCAATTGACGTCATTTTCACACCCACACCCTTTCGCGCGGCTCATCTCAAGTGGAAACTTTCCGCTTCGCACACCTCAGAAAATTTGTAAGAGATGCGCGGACAACATGGCCGACATTCTGTAGCTCTGGTGGTAGAAATACAGAAGTACAGGCACTGGTATCATTGGTCACACCCGGACCACCGTGACAGCTGTGTGGTGAACAATTTATGGAGGGAAACTGCAGCGACAGTCGGCAAAGAGGAGGAAGGGCTGAAAAAAAAACCTGGAAAAACCATCACCATGTTTGGTTTGTTATGGCAATTTTCTTCTTCTCTAGTTTTTTACTGTGATAGACGTGCGTTTGTGGCACATCACCCTCTGCAGTCTGGGAATAGATGCTGCGCGGAGCCGCCCGGACTATAAAAGCACCACACGTACTCTCGTGCCGACTCCCCACGTCTATTTTCCGCACATCACATTCGTGCAGCAAACATAACCCAGCCTTTACGGTCTGACCCCTGCCCACATCCTGTTTTCCTACTACTAACCCACTGCTAACTGCTAACTGCTAAGCCTTTGCCCTCTAAGCTACTGCCACCACCATAATATCATCAGTCCTGCCCACTGGAAGTCAATGCCATCTGGAGGAAGCCAAGCCATCGCTCTGGACATCCCCCCTGTTAGCTAGCAGAAACTAAGCTAATGCTAGCCCTGCCTCCCAGAAGGACTTCGACGTTACCCACTACGCTACTTCCTCTTCCCCCTCCACTTCCCCCTTTGAGACTTCAGTAAATTCTATTTGTGTTCTTTAAATCAGCCTCTGCTCCTTGTTCTGCATTTTAGGTCCAAAATTCTCCACCCACACATCACCGAAAAGTCATCATAATCATCTTCATGTTGAGATGTTACAAAAGTACAGTTTTGATTTATATTTCAACTGTGTAAATGTGTGTTTTTTTTTCCTCTTATCAGGCAATGGATGAAGCCCATTGGTGTGAAGGAGGGGCTTGTCCACAAGGAATAACAACAGCAGGGCGGTGTGGAATCTAAATCTCCCTGCTGGACGTGGAGCCCGACTGTGGGCACATAGCTGGGCAGAGTCCCAGACAGGGCTGTAAGAAGATATCAGTTCCACGATATATCATGATATTTCACTTCATGATACTGTATCGATATTAAAAAGGACTGTATCGATATTTTAAAGTATTTATTCAAATGCAGACATGGGGGAGATTCATTTTTGTTTTTCTTTTTTATCAGGCTCTTTTTTTCTATATTCACATGGGTGTTTGCTCTGTTGTATGGATACTACAAAAGTAGTATCGTGATATTGCAGGTCATACATGTAGCTTTTTGAAATTGATAACGGTTATTTTAAGCATCCTAAAAGCACTTTT